>NW_027000756.1:0-8293 GCF_036934945.1 Oncorhynchus masou masou
CCATCTCTGCTCTCCTGCACCTGACTTCCGGCAACCAGTTGCTCGCCCCGCTACAATGATGCTGCCACCACCGTGCTTCACGGTTGGGATGGTGTTCTTCCGCTTGCAAGCCTCCACCTTTTTCCTCTAAACATAACAATGGTCATTATGGCCAAACAGTTTTATTTTTGTTTCATCAGACCAGAAGACATTTCTACAAAAGGTACGATCTTTGTCCCCATGTGCAGTTGCAAACCGTAGTCTGGCTTTTTAATGGTGATTTTGGAGCAGTGGCTTCTTCCTTGCTGAGCGGCCTTTCATGTTATGTCGATATAGGGTGCATTTTATTGTGGATATAGACACTTTTGTACCTGTTTCCTCCAGTATCTTCACAAGGTCCTTTGCTGTTGTTCTGGGATTGATTTGCACTTTTCACACCAACGTACGTTCATCTCTTGGAAACAGAACTCCTTCCTGAGCGGTATGACAGCTGTGTGGTCCCATGGTGTTTATACTTGTGTACTATGGTTTGTACAGATGAACGTGATACCTTCTAAAGCCATGAAATCATTTTCTGGTATTTTCCAAGCTGTTTAAAGGCACGGTCAACTTAGTGTTTGTAAACTTCTGACCCACTGGAATTGTGATACAGTGAATTATAAGTGAAATAATCTGTCTGTAAACAATTGTTGGAAAAATGACTTGTGTCATGCACAAAGTAGACGTCCTAACCGACTTGCCAAAACTATAGTTTGTTAACAAGACATTTGTGGAGTGGTTGAAAACTAGTTTGAATGACTCCAACCTAGGTGTATGTAAACTTCCAACTTCAACTGTACATCAGTTTTGCTGAATGGACAAAAATGTATGCAAACTAGTTTATCTACCCAAATAAACAGCTTTAATAACAGAAAACAGTGAAAATACAGAGCAGAGCAGAGCAGGGGAGCAGGGGAGAATAAACCAGAAGACAGCAGCAACTCTACTACTTTTGCAGTTCTACAATTGCTGCAAAGCTCCAGGGTTGGAATGCAAATAGAAAGTTATTTATTTCTACATTCATAAATATGCTGGACTCTCATCGGCATACTATGCTGTATATTTATTTGTTTGAGTTGTTTTTTACAAATCAAATGCAAGGCTAAAAACAAACAGGCTTGAGTGAACATCTCCAAATATGTGCTCATCCAGTGTGATTCCCTCAGCAGTTGTCTTCTACAAGATGCAGGCTCTTAGCAGGCTCACAAGGGATCCCTGGTAAACAGTGGAACTGTATGAGGAGGCGCAACACTTCAGGATGATTTAACATGTGGTTGAGTTGGCTTGTAAACACAGCTCCAATCAACACACATTTGGAAAAGACTGAATCCATTAGAGGATTCCTTATAATTTTACATTTCACTACCGCAAGGAAGATAGTTGTCTTTATGTTTGACCATTGCTTTATTTGAAACTCAACCATTGCTTTATTTGACACTTTGTATATGGGCTCAATGCCATTTTTATTATCTGTGGGTCAGTCCTACTCCTTTTGTATCTGTTCAAGTAATACTACAGTGTTGGATAGATGGGGAAGATAGGAGGATGAGGCAAAGGGCAGTTGGCGAGATTCAAACCCCTGCTGACTCAAGCATACATTTCTCCTGGGCTCAGCGGCTCTAACCGATGGACCAGACTGGCCACTCCATACCTTTTTAGCTTCAACTGCTCCACCATAAAGATAATCTTTGTGATTGCAGCGAGTTGTCATACGACTGTGAGATGTGGAATATCAAAAAGTCATTATTGTTATAAAAAAGCCTGAAAATAATGTCTATACTACAGTGATGGGACTGACTTTGATTGTAGAGTAATCCCACTCCCTAATATATATATATATATATATATATATATTTAGATGTTTAAAGTAGGATATTGCCGCTTTTTATTACTCAATGGTTTAAGCGCTCAAAGCTGAAATGTTAGTCATTCTCCCTATGCTTTGCAAAGGAGAATGTTGTTGTCCTTGACATGGAAAAGTAAAATTATAGTTGTTCTTTACATGGATAACTGCAGACAAAATGTTTTAGTCAATTGCAGATTGTCCCATAAGCAAAACACCTGTCCATTTTGCAGTGTAAACATGAAGATTCAAATTATTAATTGACAACGGTGTAAACTCTAAAATGGTACCAATGTAGGGTTGTGCATATTATGACAATATTGGTACAAGTTTAGGACACCTTCAGTCTCAGCAGGACTTGTTTAAATTCGAATGATGGACACCATACAAATACGCTCACTGCAAGGTCCACCAAAATACCTTTCTGTAATATGACAATAGACCATAGACACCCTTCATTTCTCTGCTTATAGTTATTATAAAAAGTCACCTATGTTGTCCATATTAGGAGAGCCATCTCTTTGTTGTAAGGCATATGATAATCAGTCATTATGAATGGTGATGCTGGTAAATACTAAACAGGCATTGGAGGCTGCATTAAAATATCAAAACACATTGGGAAGTCATTTGGTTTATAAATTACACACTGGTGATTGTTTATTGGTGTAATGCTTTGCAATTAGATAATTAACAAATGCTTTATTAATAATTGGAAGCTGTTACCTAAATGAGTCGTTTGCTTTTGGACGTAGTTGAGAGAGGAATTATGATTTGTTGACCTTTTGTTGTATGAGACAATGCTGCACTGTGAGGATGCTCATATTGGCACTCTCAACTTAAAACTTAAAAGATCCCACGCAACCTTCATCATATTGTTATATTGATCACCAAGTCATTGTAACCACAGAGGCAACAGACAGAAAAAAGTGACTTTATCTTCATCGCCGTCATTTAGTGGTCAAATCACAGTACACAAAAATGCTGGATTTACAGAGCTCAAGTGTAAACAACACGATATCAGCTAAATATGGCAAGCCACAAATATTAGAACAGCTCCGGCAGAGATGACATTGTATTTGGCTCCACAGCTATCTGCTCACACATATAAGATCAGGCTGCAAGTGTCTCACATTGAATGGAAAAGTACAGATGATAAGGTCCTTGACCCTTTTTCTCTGATGTGTAAATATGACACTGTCCTTTCAGAAGAAGAAAAACGGTTCCAGGAACTGATGGTTTGTGAGTGAACAAAGCAATTGAAAAGTCAGCTCAAGTGAAGTAGTACAACAGTATGACACATCCACTTCTCCATGCATTTATCTATGATCTGTGACTCAGTAATGAACTTTCACAAGGCATACATCAAAAAGGCAAAAATATCACCATAAATCCAAAATAAAGGAGCAAAATATAGATTTTACCAAGATAACCAAAAGGGACAAAATCTATAATCCGTTGAGAATTAAAGTTGTCCAGCTGTAGGGCTATTAGACCTGCAGGTCAGCCAATTGGCAAGGTGTTCGTCTTTATTACATTGCCTGCCGCTCACACCATGTTTCATTATCCATCTAAGGATATTTTTTTGCACGTACACGAAATGCCTCGGGTGGTTTTTAACAATACCCCTTTGTGCTTCAAAGCCCAACCGGGCAGCTGAACATAGGCCCAAGAGTTTGTCTTCCTCCATAATGAAAATAAACTTTTAAACAATTCTGAACTTATCCACACAGATGTGTGAATAATACCTACAGCTGTGCATTTTTCATTTAGGAAGTGGACTTCTGATTGTCATCTTTTTCCACCAATTGTAGCTCTCAAGGTTATGATCTTTTTGTTTGAAAAGCTTGTTTCAAGGGGAATAGAGTGTACCACAAATAACATGTAAAAAGAGTTGTATCGTACAATGTCCATATTAAGACCGCCTCAGTCTCAGCAGGACTTCAGGCTGTCCTAATATGGACACCACAATTGCCCACCGTCTGCCAAAGGTGGAATACTGCATCATCTCCCTCGGGTGGACCAGAGTAGAAACCAAACAAAAAATAGCACTGTATACCAGTCAGGCAGTGTTCCTTAAAGTGTCCAAAGGTGCTATCCTCGACCCAACCCGTCCGAACCCACCCCCATCCATTGTTCCTTCTGCCATTACACATGGGTCTGCATGCGTTTCTGCAGCGGCCGAGTCTGGTCTGAGTTCTGCGAGGACGACTGCGAGTATTGGGAAGATGAGGAGGCTGCCGAGGCCTTGCTGTCCTTGTCAAACTGCACGTAGCCGTCCTGCTTGCTGTAGCTGCTCACGCTGTCACACTGCGTGTCGATGAAGGAGTTGGAGTCACTAAGTGAGCCTCGCTGGAACTCGCGCCGCACAACTCGATAGAGCTGCTGCCCATGCCAAGCACAAAGCGCTGGCTGTAGTCGTACAGGCGGTTGGGCCCAGCACCTAGCGTGTTGTAGATGTTTGTGAAGGACATGCCCGTAGGCACACGCTGCTTTCCCATGGTGGATGAAGAAGAAGCCAAAGGGTTCCTGACCTCAGCGCCGCTGGTCTGGTTGGCGGCCATTGACATAGTCGGGGTGCCATGGTGCTCCTTGAAGGTGTTGACACTGTAATAGCCATTGGTTGGATCCTTGTGGAGGAGAGGGGACAAAGACACAAAGGAAGGTGTTCATTTAGTGTAAGGATAGGAGACAAATGTAAGGCATGTCAGTACAGCTACTATTTTGTTCGTTGTTATTGTGATTGCAATCAAACTGGTCATTGTTAGCCAAAGAACATATCAGGTCTGAATCACAGAGGTGAACGGCTATCTAAACAATTATTTTTTATTTAGCACAATGGTGATAGGAATGAAATGCTTCTTGCCAGTATTGCCGAGGGCCACTGGGTGCTCAAGTCTAGTGTCTGATCAAGAGAAGCATTGTGTGGAATTGGAGCAAGTCACCTAAACTAAACAACACCAAACAGTGTTGTCTGTAGAATATTTTATGCTTTTTGCACCATGACTCCTGCATGCTTTGTTGACTATTAACTTGCTGATTTAAACTGAAACATGGGACAGACAATGTTTGTTCCCACACTCTCAACTCTGACTCTATTGTTTACACGGACTCTTGGCCTCCGACCCTATTCTAACCACCTCTCATCGGCTTTGTGTTCATGTTATCTGATGACATTTCTGTACAATATGATCTTGTTACCATCTGATGAACATTCAAATGTCATAAAAAAATCAACTGTGGAAATGTGCATGTACACCCTGGCCCATCTACTGTTGCTAGCCCCAATTCTGACTTGTGCTCTGATTTCTGCTCTCGTAAAAGCCTGGGTTTTCTGCACGTTAACGCGAGAATCTTATTACCTAAAATTGATAAATTGAAAGTGTGGGTTCACAACTACAATCCAGATGTGTTGGTCATTACTGAGAAGTGGTTAAGACAGAGGGTTTTGAACAATGATGCTAACCTTTCTGGTTATAACCTTTTTCGGCAAGACAGATCTTCCAAGGTGGTGGAGTGTCAATCTTTAACAAGGAACACCTTCAGTGCTCTGTTGTCTCCAGCAAATATGTCCCCAAACAATTTTATTTGCTGGCTTTAACCATTCAAATAGCTCTTTGTTGACTGTTGCTGTGTGTTACTATCATCCACCATCAGCTGGCCTGCACACTACCTGCCCTAATCTCTCTCTTGACCCCCCTTACAATAAGTATGAATTTCTCATGCTATGACCTAAACTGGGACATGCTTAAACCACCTGACCAAGTCCTAAAGCAACGGGACTCCCAAACTCTTTGTCAGATTATTACCAATCCAACACAGGCAGAAAAGTGTACTCTCCTTGATGTTATTCTCACAAAATAATCCTGATAGGTCTTAGTGTTTTTCTGTAACGACCTTAGTGATCACTGTTTTACAGCCTGTGTTCGTAATTGCTTCTAGTGAAACAACCTGTTTTGATTTGTCCTAGACGCTTGATAAACTTTAATGAACAAGCCTTCTCATGACCTGGCCTCTAGTAAATTGGTATAGAATCAGCTTGATTCCCTCTGTCGAAGACACTTGGACATTATTTTTAGTGATATTGTTAAAACAACCCTGTAAAGAAAAAATGAGAATTATAAACAGGTTCCAGCCCTGGTTCGACCGTGATCTGGCAGAGTTACTCCACCCAAGAATTTCATTGAAGAAAAAGCTTGGCACACACATACTCAGGATGACTTGCTTTCGTTCAGGCAAATGATAAATAAGTGCACGCAGGCTGTCCAGAAGGCCAATGGAGCTCTTCTCCCACCCCGTGTGATTATTACCTCTGAGGGTTTAGAGCTGGAGGTAGTCACCAATACAAGTACTTGGAAGTATGGCTAGACTGTACACTCTCCTCCTCTCAACACATATCCAAGCTGCAGGCTAAGGTTAAATCTAGTCTTGGTTTCCCCTGTTGTAATCACTCCCTCTTTCACCCTAGCTGCCAAATGATCCCTGACTCAAATGACCATCCTAGATTACGGAGATGTAATTTATAGATCATCAGGTAAGGGTGCTCTGAGCGGTTAGGATGTTCTTTACACATTCGGACATCAGATTTTCCACCAATGCTCATTATAGGACACGTCACTGCACTCTATAATCCTCTGTAAAACTGGTCATCTCTACCAGCGGAGAGACTCCCAGAGGAGGAATGGGAGGACCATCCTCCTCAGTGAAATTTCACATAAAAATAAAAAGTGAAACATTAGTTACCCTATTTAGGTAAAACTCAATGTACTAAATATATTCATGTCACCAAGTAAATGTTTAAAATACACTGTTTCGTTAAATGAAGGTCTAAAGTAACTTCAACAGTGCTGTCTGGGCTAGCACCATGGTGTAGCTGAGGACAGCTAGCTTTCCGTTCTCCCTCTGGCTTCATTGACTTCAATCACAAAACCTAGAAGGCCGACAGGCCTCATCCCCTTCCTTAGACATACATTGTAATTATGACCACTTCCGGAGGAAGTCCTCCAACCAATCAAAGCTTTTGCAGTATGATCTGACAGGTTGTCCATCCAATCATAGATGCAAGATCAGAGAACGAACCTAGTGAGTTGTGTTGTGATTGTGCCACATAGCATTATATGGGGGTTCTATGTGTTGAGAAGCTTGGTGAAATTGTTGGATAGAGATTAAGAGTGAAGAATGATGTTTGAGCATTTTTGGGACATTATTCAATTCAAAAATTTTTTTTTTAAATTACAGGAGATGGTGGAGGTATGTTATCAATTGTTTTCTTGGGTGTAGAACTTTATTTTTGTGTCCAGTTAGTGCAATGTATTTAAAGTTGCCTTGCTAACTTCAGCTAGCTACCAGCGCAAGTGTGCAGTTTTCTCCACCAAAATGGGGTGGACTTTTTTGTTGAAATACCCCTTCATTCTCTTGCGGCACACTAAAAGGTGTGAATTGCAAGCGAGGGTTGACCTCTGCCTGAGATCAGTTTCATGAAGAAGGATGAAAAAGTGAGAGCGTTCAATACCAATTGGTATCGAAAGATTAGCTGGTTAACAGGAGCCTAGGCTACACCTAACATTCCAAATGAGACAATTTTTCTGTCTGATCAACTGTAGGCTACTAATTAGAGCAGCTGCATACAGCCTATGTGCCCTGTCCATCTGGTCAGGGTAAACTAATTTGTAACATTATGTATTTATAGTCAATTTGTGTGTCAGCGGAAAAATGTGAATGTGATCAAATTTAGATTACATCCAAAATCGGGCTGGCTAGGCTACGTTAAACCAAAATTATTGTTCTGGAATTAATCAATCGACATAATAATTGTCTATTTTTTTACAAGGCCTACATGATGCAAACATGCTTAAAGTAAGCTCAGCCTCACATGAGTTCTATTGACTATCGGTTGTTGTCTGGGTTGAGAAATCCCCTCCTAATCTAGTCATGTCGTTATTTATATGAACAAATATAAGGTAGCTGCAGTTTGACAGGGTTTTCACCTCCAGGGCCAGGAATTTTATTAGGAAAACTGGTCCCATCATAGCCCATATAAAACTCTTTGTAACAGCTGATTAATCACTGTCCTGTACCTTATAAGGTCCAGAGTTTTCCTAGTCAGGTGAACCGCAGCATGAAAACTCCAGGCCCTAAGCGGCAAAATTGCCCCACCGCTGGGACCTATGGTACCACCAGTCTGCTTGCAGTTGTCAGTTATTGTCAGGTATGTGGATGATCAAGGCTTTATTCAGGACATTTCCTTGGCATACTTTGATGTGTCAAGTGGGTAAGATGCGCAGTCTGTGTTTGACTTCATGAATTTTGAGATGTCTGATTTAAATTCATAGAGATGTTTTGACCAACAACCAGGATAATGGATCGGATCCCAGCAGGCGACCCAAAACAACAGCGCCGCAGAAGGGGCAGACAGAGTGGTCTTCTGGTCAGACT
>NW_027000757.1:0-8292 GCF_036934945.1 Oncorhynchus masou masou
TTCAACCCTTATTCATACAGTTGTTGAATAGGAAATACATCATATACTGTAAAATATTTCATATTTTCAAAATTGTATCATATTTGTACTGTGTACTTGAGTTTGTGTCCTCAAAAGTGACTACACCTCATCAATGTATAGCTTTTGTTAACAGAAAGGTGGGAATGTATCCTTTGTTGTAGAAGGCAGAATTACTAATGTTTGTTTAAGGTCAAGGTCCTCTAAATAATTACTTTTGGGATTACGTAGATTACATTTTTAGATGACATTTAGTTACAATTAACTGTTTATAGTGGAAACCGTTGCTATGGGCAACTGTAATTCCACAATTTTGCCATCGCCCATGGGATTCACAATTGGACAGTTTATCTTGTCAGTTAGAGAAATATCATATTTTGATTCGTAAAAATCTACGTCAATTAATGTAGGTGCCATGTCATTGGTTATTTTGCATTTAAAGACACCGCCTCCTGGAATAATGCCACGCCGTGAGTTATTTCGTGCAGGTATTGTGTGAGAGAGGTGTAAGTGACTGCAATCAAAATAAGACCGCATTTGCTTTGTTACGGGTCTTTCCTATGTTGATTTGCTCTCTTCCCATCCACCGCAACAGACCTGGCCTGCAGTATTGGTGCAACAAGTTGCCTAGGGTCCTGGCTTGATGATGGGAGAAGAACTCATGAAGAGGCAAGTGTATTGTTTAGTTGTGGGACAATGCCATACAAACATAAACCGCTAGGCAGTGAGCTCATCTATTCAATCCTAGTTCACTTGTTTCTAGTTTCGATATTGTTGCAACCATAGACACTATATAACACTGTCTGCTTGCCTTAGAAATGCCGTGACAATAACTGGTAGGCTGGCTAGAGTAGAACGGAGGAAAAGTGGCGTTTTTATTTTGTATACCAACGGCCTTGGGATTACCTTGTTGTAGAGAGCCAGAGATGTCTGACGCTGGCTCAGACGAGGAGTTGGCGCTTCCCGCACGGATGGAGGGGAGGGGAGTCACAACGGGAGTATCAGAAAGGTAGTGGATACGCAGTTGTAGTTCCAAAAACACGGTACTGTACCAACACCTTTTATATTACACGCTCAAACGGAAAATTGACAGCATATGCTATGACGGTACAATAATATAAAATACTGTGTCACTCAGATCAACTATGTACTCTTCAGTTATTTATTATTGACATGCATTTTCCATGCAGTGTCATTACTGAATCGTTGACAGATTCATTTGAGGGGTATCCTGGACCTGCATTGAGTTGCCTTATGTTGGTGAACTTTTGGTGACTTAGGTTGGGGGTCTGCTATTGCATCATGGGGGGTAGGTGGAGTAGGATACTGTCAGTTGGGAGGTGTCATGGCACAGATGGTTTGTGGCTAGGAAAGCCTAGTTACCCCATTTCACCCCCTGCTGTCCCTGGCTTGGGCCTGGAGCACAGCTATGGCTGAGCAGTGGGCTGGGGCCCTGGGTCTGGAGGGCAGCTATGGCTGAGCTGGGGCAGTGGGCTGGGGCCCTGGGGTCTGGAGGGCAGCTATGGCTGAGCTGGGGCAGTGGGCTGGGGCCCTGGGTCTGGAGGGCAGCTATGGCTGAGCTGGGGCAGTGGGCTGGGGCCCTGGGTCTGGAGGCAGCTATGGCTGAGCTGGGGCAGTGGGCTGGGGCCCTGGGTCTGGTGGGCAGCTGGGGCAGTGGGCTGGGGCCCTGGGTCTGGAGGGCAGCTATGGCTGAGCTGGGGCAGTGGGCTGGGGCCCTGGGTCTGGAGGGCAGCTATGGCTGAGCTGGGGCAGTGGGCTGGGGCCCTGGGTCTGGAGGGCAGCTATGGCTGAGCTGGGAGACTGGATCAGGGGACTGAAGCATGGCTATGGATGAGCTGGGGCAGTGGGCTGGGGCAGTGAGCTAGGGCCTTGGAACTGGAGCATGACTTTGGCTGTGCTGGGAAGCTGGATCAGGGGACTGAAGCATGGCTATGGATGAGCTGGGAGAATGGAGCAGGGGACTGAAGGCAGGCTACTTGAGCATGGCTAGGCTAGCACCCTAATCCCTACAAGCACTCTGAGGATTACTGGGTGCACGCTCACCAAACAAACAACTCACAGAGAGGGGATGAAGGGAGGTGGGCGAGGGAAGGAAATGGAGAGGGTTGGTTTAAAGGGGTGGTCGTATTGCATCTGCCCACAGAACATCAACTGTCATGTTCTGTTCATTTCCCGGCTATTGTAGACATGTACATGTCTTGTCCTTTATCAGCAGACTGAAGGAAGACTACAGTGAGTCAGGTGTCTGTAACAGGTGGCCCTGGGTTGAGACCCCAGTCCAGCTCTAGTTATAGTATGGTGCAGCAGCATCATCAGACACTAGTACAGTCCTGATCTAGGCTCTGATCTCCTCGCTCGTGGCAATTGCTCACCCCTTACCAGTGACGATAGCTCACCCCCTCTTCCCAGCGCCTCATGTCTTCTAAGATGAGATCTCAGAGCCCATCTCAGACGTGGTGGATGAAGTTGGTGTTGGAAAAAAGAGCACTGCTAACTTTTGGTGGCTGTATTTCTATGGTAGTCATGTGTAAGGTATTCCGAGTCTCCTCCGCTCCGTGGGCCGTGACGTCTAAGGACTTACCTCACAGCAGGTCACTGACTGAGTTCTACTGGGGCTTGGTCTCTTGGCAACCATCGCCACGGGGATCCTGTTGCCAATGTAATAGGCTATCTGACCCTAACTATGACTGAGGAGGGTGGTCTTAACCCTTTACACGTAAGGATAGGGCCACATTTGAAAGGTTTCAAAACACAATAAATATGGAGAGCATATGCATAACCATGGTAGCAATTTAAAGTGAACAGTTTGGAGATTATGGCAACATTCGATTAAAGGTGAGGACACAGCAGTTCACCTGACACAAGACTGAATCCAAACATTACACTGTTGAATTTCATGTTTATTTTACATTTACTGTACTTTTCGCTGCATTTGTTGATATCAAAATCTGAAAATACTCCGGATACATTCAGTAACATAAGAAAATGATAGGAGAATTTGGGGTGAGCGGTGTAACCGGTGTTTCCAAGTGGCTGCACACCTTATCTAAAGTGTACAGTTCCTAAGTCATTTCAATGCACTTTTATGACTTAAAGAAGTCTTCAACTATAAGGTGCTTTTCATGCTCTCCTAGCTGTGCTGTTAAGGAATTAGAGCTTGTACACTTGTAGTTGTGTTTAGAACACAGACCTACACATCTGCCTTTACACAATAACTGTTGTTTTTAAGCAATCCCAAACAATGTCCCAAACAGTCCATTATAAATTGCAATCTGGGTCAGGTGGGAATAATTTGAAAGCTTGTTCTATTGCCAACATGACTAGCTACATTTATAAAATGCTGTCTTAGTACTTAGCTACTATGGCCTATTTATTGCCTTACCTCCTTACTCCATTTGCACACATTGTATATATATTTTTCTATTGTTATTGAATGAACTTTTGTTTATCCCATGTGTAACTCTGTTTTTTTTTGTCACACTGCTTTGCTTTATCTTGGCCAGGTTGCAGTTGTAAATGAGAACTTGTTCTCAACTGGCCTACCTGGTTAAATAAAATAAAAAGTGATAAGCTTTCACGTGGCAATTCAGAGAAGCAGATTATGATTTTGGTGTGCAATGAATAGTTGTGAGTGTGTTGTCCGCTGCAGATTTTCTTCAAAATGTAACAAAGCACAGGTTCACTGTGTTCAGGACAACCCAGGGTATAACGCCATGTCATCGTGTAACTGTACGTCAAACATAGTAGTGATAAACGTTGACACTGTATATTACATTAGTTTTATGATATTGAAATGTGAAGTGCACATTTGGACCGTATAGATGTTTTGCTTGTATGACAAAGTGGTATTTATTATAATCCTCAACGTCTCCTCTTTCAAAATGCATTGAGTCCTCGTAATTTACTGTATTTCCCTCACTCAGACAACAGTTGCCCAACTAGCGGTAGGGATGTGGGCAACTTCTTGTCGTGCGCAGTGCTGAAGATCGGACCAGCTGTCAGTCAAAACCCATACAGAGCGGTGAGGCGGAGACACTGAACTCTGACGTCATGTAGAGTACAGCCATTGCATTCCAATTTAGGCACTTACCGGTTTTAAAATCTGCCATTTTTAACCCGTACGTACACAAGTGTGAAGGTTTAATCACTCATACTTAAACAGGGAGGGAAACTAACGAGGTGCTCAGATGTATCTATTGCAGGGCTTTGTTATGTAATCCCCAGAACAGTCCACCAACCTACCTGTTCGGCTAGGAGTACTCTGTTTTACCTGCAGTTGGTGTTTAATAGCCGCTTATTATACACAAATGCATGTAAACTAGAAATACACATAGGGCCTAGACACAAGCAAACAGACAGACATATGTTCTTTAGCATGTTATGCATTATCCACAATATATTCCCCCCACCCTTCTCTCCAGGGTTGTGATCCGTGCTCCCAGACCCAGCGCAGTAAGTTGCAGCACCGTAGAGCTCGTATCAACCAGCAGATCAACAAGGAGATGAGGATGAGGGCTGGGGCTGAAAACCTCTTCAGGTGAGCTGGGGTGGGTGAGGGAAGGGACTGGTCATTGTACCAGTGGACAAATATTGTCTCTGACCCTGTGTGTACACTCTCCTCCTGGGCAGCTCTGGGGCCACTTCCCACACTGCGGGAGAAGGAACCCAGAGCCCCACTACCTGTGGAAACATTGAGCTGTATCACATATAAACACTAGCAGATGGATCTACCAAACTATTTTAGGGTGTATGGGGAACGCCCCCAAAACACACCACCTTGTTTTATGGCTGTCTGTGTGGTCAATCGGCAGGTTTGATTAAGTTTATTTGGTATTTTTCCCCCCTCAGTTTTAAAGTGTAACTTGCCAGTTGGATGGTCTTATCAAACGCACATACTGTCTCTCTGACCTGTACTTGTACAGTTATAATACAGCCTGTTCTCATTCTGTCTTCTTTAAAGTAATTCCGACTTTATTTCAGAGGAAGAAAGAGGCTGGTGGCAGGACATCAAAGCTGACCTAGGGTTTTATAGCACATCAAACCTACCTCTCTCAGGGCATTAGCGTCATGCTGATCCTTTCAAACAGTTCATCATTCATCCCACGCTTGTATATGTACAGTGTTACTGTGAGGGCCACTGAAGGACATGGTGTGTCTGAGTGGTTATGTAGAGGAGCAGAGCTATGGTACGTTGGACACTGTCTTTAACATTCATCCATCAGAGAGGATGAGGAGCAGGAGATTGGGGAGAGGAGACGTAGCTCTGAATTAAAGCATAGCAGTGTGCTCCCTTTTTCTTTAGTGGACTGTTTAGCTGCTGAGTCAGGCGGTCATAAGATAAACAACATCAAGCTAATTGAAAGAGAACCAACCTCTCCCGTGTGTCAACCCTCCCTCCTCTCCCCTCACTTGTTTTTTTAGGTTTTGAGAAAAGCTAGCATAAGGGAAATAGAATGAGATTAGCCTAGTCATTGAATTAGTAGAGATGTCATGCACCATGTATCCCAATCACCAGCTTTTTATAGTTGATTCAGAGTCCTCTGAGGCTAGGACATGACTCAAATTGTCCTACTTCAGAATTTGCTGTTTGGCCCTATAGAGACAACCACATAAGAGGGGTGGCTATGGCAGGGCTCTATGCTGACCTTTTTTACAAGGAGCACATGTGTGCTTAAATTGAGACATTTGGTATTTAAGCTGATGCTCCTAAATTGAAATTCCAGGTCGCACAGTAAATATTTAGGTGTGTTAAATGGTTGCACTGTAGATGACACCCCCCACCAACCCCCCCCCTAGCAGCACCCAGTCCAGTCCTGTCCCTTCCTTCCCTCTCTATTGACACTAGATCAGAGACCTCTGGCGCCACCAATCAACAGGCTTTGTCTTGTCCAGCTGCTGCACCTTTCCCTTCCCATTCCCATGCAGAGAAAGATTTTCCTAGGAAGGGCAGCTGTCTGCAGGAATCTCACCTCTGGGTTTCAGTGGGAGACATGTTTATCCTCACCAGTGTCCCACAACCACATGTGTAATGGAAGTAGTTCAGTGAACCGTCTACAGGTTATTAGTAGTCTAACCTTGCCTGAGACCTGAAGACTTGCATTAGCTCCAACCCAGTCATTTGGTATGATGCAGGACTCTCGCGTGACTGGCTTTGAACCCGTGCACACACACACACACACACACGATGAGTTGTCTGTGAACTGGTTTGTGGTGGTAGGAGCTAGGGTGAGGAGGGGAAAGGGAGTGATCGAGACTAATGAAGGATGATTGGAGAACCTAGGAGGGGAGGGGGTGCATTACATTAGAGCTTCTGATTGGCTGATGATGTCATGTGGCGGCATGCTGGTGTAACAGGACAGTGTGTTTTACATACTGTGGGCTGGTGTAACAGGACAGTGTGTTTATATACTGTGGGCTGGTGTAACAGGACAGTGTGTTTTACATACTGTGGGCTGGTGTAACAGGACAGTGTGTTTATATACTGTGGGCTGGTGTAACAGGACAGCGTGTTTATATACTGTGGGCTGGTGTAACAGGACAGCGTGTTTATATACTGTGGGCTGGTGTAACAGGACAGTGTGTTTATATACTGTGGGCTGGTGTAACAGGACAGTGTGTTTATATACTGTGGGCTGGTGTAACAGGACAGCGTGTTTATATACTGTGGGCTGGTGTAACAGGACAGTGTGTTTATATACTGTGGGCTGGTGTAACAGGACAGTGTGTTTATATACTGTGGGCTGGTGTAACAGGACAGTGTGTTTATATACTGTGGGCTGGTGTAACAGGACAGTGTGTTTATATACTGTGGGCTGGTGTAACAGGACAGTGTGTTTATATACTGTGGGCTGGTGTAACAGGACAGTGTGTTTATATACTGTGGGCTGGTGTAACAGGACAGTGTGTTTATATACTGTGGGCTGGTGTAACAGGACAGTGTGTTTATATACTGTGGGCTGGTGTAACAGGACAGTGTGTTTATATACTGTGGGCTGGTGTAACAGGACAGTGTGTTTATATACTGTGGGCTGGTGTAACAGGACAGTGTGTTTATATACTGTGGGCTGGTGTAACAGGACAGTGTGTTTATATACTGTGGGCTGGTGTAACAGGACAGTGTGTTTATATACTGTGGGCTGGTGTAACAGGACAGTGTGTTTATATACTGTGGGCTGGTGTAACAGGACAGTGTGTTTATATACTGTGGGCTGGTGTAACAGGACAGTGTGTTTATATACTGTGGGCTGGTGTAACAGGACAGTGTGTTTATATACTGTGGGCTGGTGTAACAGGACAGTGTGTTTATATACTGTGGGCTGGTGTAACAGGACAGTGTGTTTATATACTGTGGGCTGGTGTAACAGGACAGTGTGTTTATATACTGTGGGCTGGTGTAACAGGACAGTGTGTTTATATACTGTGGGCTGGTGTAACAGGACATGTGTGTTTATATACTGTGGGCTGAGTGTAACAGGACTAGTGTGTTTATATACTGTGGGCTGGTGTAACAGGACAGTGTGTTTATATACTGTGGGCTGGTGTAACAGGACAGTGTGTTTATATACTGTGGGCTGGTGTAACAGGACAGTGTGTTTATATACTGTGGGCTGGTGTAACAGGACAGTGTGTTTATATACTGTGGGCTGGTGTAACAGGACAGTGTGTTTATATACTGTGGCTGGTGTAACAGGACGTGTGTTCTGTGGCTGGTGTAACAGGACAGTGTGTTTATATACTGGGGCTGGTGTAACAGGACAGTGTGTTTATATACTGTGGGCTGGTGTAACAGGACAGTGTGTTTATATACTGTGGGCTGGTGTAACAGGACAGTGTGTTTATATACTGTGGGCTGGTGTAACAGGACAGTGTGTTTATATACTGTGGCTGGTGTAACAGGACAGTGTGTTTATATACTGTGGGCTGGTGTAACAGGACAGTGTGTTTATATACTGTGGGCTGGTGTAACAGGACAGTGTGTTTATATACTGTGGGCTGGGTGTAACAGGACAGTGTGTTTATATACTGTGGGCTGGGTGTTATATACTGTGGGCTGGTGTAACTAGGACAGTGTGTTTATATACTGTGGGCTGGTGTAACAGGACAGTGTGTTTATATACTGTGGGCTGGTGTAACAGGACGTGTTTATATACTGTGGGCTGGTGTAACAGGACAGTGTGTTTATATACTGTGGGCTGGTGTAACAGGACAGTGTGTTTATATACTGTGGGCTGGTGTAACAGGACTGTGTGTTTA
>NW_027000758.1:0-8290 GCF_036934945.1 Oncorhynchus masou masou
AGTCCCTGATTAACAGACAGTAGTCCCTGATTAACAGACAGTAGTCCCTGATTAACAGACAGTAGTCCCTGATTAACAGACAGTAGTCTCTGCACACCGCAGTAGTCTCTGATCAACAGACAGTAGTCCCTGATTAACAGACAGTAGTCCCTGATTAACAGACAGTAGTCCGATTAACAGACGGTAGCCCCTGATTAACAGACAGTAGTCCCTGATTAACAGACAGTAGTCCCTGATTAACAGACAGTAGTCCCTGATTAACAGACAGTAGTCCCTGATTAACAGACAGTAGTCCCTGATTAACAGACAGTAGTCCCTGATCAACAGACAGTAGTCCCTGCTGATTAACAGACAGGAGTCACTGATTAACAGACAGTAGTCCCTGATTAACAGACAGTAGTCCCTGATTAACAGACAGTAGTCCCTGCTGATTAACAGACAGTAGTCCCTGCTGATTAACAGACAGTAGTCCCTGATTAACAGACAGTAGTCCCTGATTAACAGACAGTAGTCCCTGATTAACAGACAGTAGTCCCTGCTGATTAACAGACAGTAGTCCCTGATTAACAGACAGTAGTCCCTGATTAACAGACAGTAGTCCCTGCTGATTAACAGACAGTAGTCCCTGCTGATTAACAGACAGTAGTCCCTGCTGATTAACAGACAGTAGTCCCTGATTAACAGACAGTAGTCCCTGATTAACAGACAGTAGTCCCTGATTAACAGACAGTAGTCCCTGATTAACAGACAGTAGTCCCTGATTAACAGACAGTAGTCCCTGATTAACAGACAGTAGTCCCTGCTGATTAACAGACAGTAGTCCCTGATTAACAGGCAGTAGTCCCTGATTAACAGACAGTAGTCCCTGCTGATTAACAGACAGTAGTCCCTGATTAACAGACAGTAGTCCCTGCTGATTAACAGACAGTAGTCCCTGATTAACAGACAGGAGTCCCTGATCAACAGACAGTAGTCCCTGATCAACAGACAGTAGTTCCTGCTGCTGTTATACAGTACCTCGGCTACCTGCCAGGGAGACAGAAAGAGAAAGACAGATGCCATGCCAACATTATAGCTGGCCCTGTGCACTGTTTGTCTGAGGCTATATGATTAGCATTGTGCAGATACAGCAGATTACTGAGTGTTGTTATGGAGAATATCAGTAATATCTGGGCTGTAAACAGACAGTAATATCTGGGCTGTAAACAGATAGTAATATCTGGGCAGTAAACAGACAGTAATATCTGGGCTGTAAACAAACAGTAATATCTGGGCTGTAAACAGACAGTAATATCTGGGCTGTAAACAGACAGTAATATCTGGACTGTAAACAGACAGTAATATCTGGACTGTAAACAGACAGTAATATCCTGGGCTGTAAACAGACAGTAATATCTGGGCTGTAAACAGACAGTAATATCTGGGCTGTAAACAGTAATATCTGGGCTGTAAACAGACAGTAATATCTGGGCTGTAAGCAGTAATATCTGGGCTGTAAACAGACAGTAATATCTGGGCTGTAAACAGTAATATCTGGGCTGTAAACAGACAGTAATATCTGGGCTGTAAACAGACAGTAATATCTGGGCTGTAAACAGACAGTAATATCTGGGCTGTAAACAGACAGTAATATCTGGGCTGTAAACAGTAATATCTGGGCTGTAAACAGACAGTAATATCTGGGCTGTAAACAGACAGTAATATCTGGGCTGTAAACAGACAGTAATATCTGGGCTGTAAACAGACAGTAATATCTGGGCTGTAAACAGACAGTAATATCTGGGCTGTAAACAGATATCTAGGCTGTAAACAGTATCTGGGCTGTAAACAGACAGTAATATCTGGGCTGTAAACAGACAGTAATATCTGGGCTGTAACAGACAGTAATATCTGGGCTGTAAACAGACAGTAATATCTGGACTGTAAACAGACAGTAATATCTGGACTGTAAACAGACAGTAATATCTGGGCTGTAACAGACAGTAATATCTGGGCTGTAAACAGACAGTAATATCTGGGCTGTAAACAGTAATATCTGGCCTGTAAATAGACAGTAATATCTGTAATGTAAACAGTAATATCTGGCTGTAAACAGTAATATCTGGCCTGTAAACAGACAGTATTATCTGGGCTGTAAACAGTAATATCTACAAATAGACAGTAATATCTGCTGTAAACAGTAATATCTACAAACAGACATTAATATCTGGGCTGTAAACAGTAATATCTGGGCTGTAAATAGATAATATCTGGGCTGTAAACAGTAATATCTGGGCTGTAAACAGACAGTAATATCTGGGCTGTAAACAGACAGTAATATCTGGGCTGTAACAGACAGTAATATATGGGCTGCAAACAACAGTAATATCTGGGCTGTAAACAGACATTAATATCTGGACTGTAAACAGTAATATCTGGGCTGTAAATAGACAGTAATATCTGGGCTGTAAACAGTAATATCTGGGCTGTAAACAGACAGTAATATCTGGGCTGTAAACAGACAGTAATATCTGGGCTGTAACAGACAGTAATATATGGGCTGTAAACAGACAGTAATATCTGGACTGTAAACAGACAGTAATATCTGGACTGTAAACAGACAGTAATATCTGGGCTGTAAACAGATAGTAATATATGGGCTGTAAACAGACAGTAATATCTGGGCTGTAAACAGACAGTAATATCTGGGCTGTAAACAGTAATATCTGGGCTGTAAACAGACAGTAATATCTGGGCTGTAAACAGACAGTAATATCTGGGCTGTAAACAGACAGTAATATCTGGGCTGTAAACAGACAGTAATATCTGGACTGTAAACAGACAGTAATATCTGGACTGTAAACAGACAGTAATATCTGGGCTGTAAACAGATAGTAATATATGGGCTGTAAACAGACAGTAATATCTGGGCTATAAACAGACAGTAATATCTGGGCTGTAAACAGTAATATCTGGGCTGTAAACAGACATTAATATCTGGGCTGTAAACAGTAATATCTGGGCTGTAAACAGTAATATCTGGCCTGTAAATAGACAGTAATATCTGGGCTGTAAACAGTAATATCTGGGCTGTAAACAGTAATATCTGGCCTGTAAACAGACAGTATTATCTGGGCTGTAAACAGTAATATCTGGGCTGTAAATAGACAGTAATATCTGGGCTGTAAACAGTAATATCTGGGCTGTAAACAGACATTAATATCTGGGCTGTAAACAGTAATATCTGGGCTGTAAATAGACAGTAATATCTGGGCTGTAAACAGTAATATCTGGGCTGTAAACAGACAGTAATATCTGGGCTGTAAACAGACAGTAATATCTGGGCTGTAACAGACAGTAATATATGGGCTGTAAACAGACAGTAATATCTGGACTGTAAACAGACAGTAATATCTGGACTGTAAACAGACAGTAATATCTGGGCTGTAAACAGATAGTAATATCTGGGCTGTAAACAGACATACATCTGGGCTGTAAACAGACAGTAATATCTGGGCTGTAAAAACAGTAATATCTGGGCTGTAAACAGACAGTAATATCAGCCAAACAGACAGTAATATGGGCTGTAACAGACAGTAATATCTGGACTGTAAACAGACAGTAATATCTGGACTGTAAACAGACAGTAATATCTGGGCTGTAAACAGATAGTAATATATGGGCTGTAAACAGACAGTAATATCTGGGCTATAAACAGACAGTAATATCTGGGCAAACAGACAGTAATATCTGGGCTGTAAACAGACATTAATATCTGGGCTGTAAACAGTAATATCTGGGCTGTAAACAGTAATATCTGGCCTGTAAATAGACAGTAATATAAACAGATAGTAATATATGGGCTGTAAACAGACAGTAATATCTGGGCTGTAAAAACAGTAATATCTGGCCTGTAAACAGACAGTATTATCTGGGCTGTAAACAGACAGTAATATCTGGGCTGTGAATAGACAGTAATATCTGGGCTGTAAACAGTAATATCTGGGCTGTAAATCTGGGCTGTAAACATTAATATCTGGCCTGTAAACAGTAATATCTGGGCTGTAAACAGTAATATCTGGCCTGTAAATAGTAAACAGACAGTAATATCTGGGCTGTAAACAGACATTAATATGGGCTGTAAAACAGTAATATCTGGGCTGTAAACAGTAATATCTGGCCTGTAAACAGACAGTATTATCTGGGCTGTAAACAGTAATATCTGGGCTGTAAACAGTAATATCTGGCCTGTAAAAACAGTAATATCTGGGCTGTAAACAGTAAACAGATATGTATCTGGGCTGTAAACAGTAATATCTGGGCTGTAAATAGACAGTAATATCTGGGCTGTAAACAGTAATATCTGGGCTGTAAACAGACAGTAATATCTGGGCTGTAAACAGACAGTAATATCTGGGCTGTAACAGACAGTAATATATGGGCTGTAAACAGACAGTAATATCTGGACTGTAAACAGACAGTAATATCTGGACTGTAAACAGACAGTAATATCTGGGCTGTAAGATAGTAATAGTAAACAGAATAATATCTGGGCTGTAAACAGACAGTAATATCTGGGCTATAAACAGACAGTAATATCTGGGCTGTAAACAGTAATATCTGGGCTGTAAACAGACAGTAATATCTGGGCTGTAAACAGTAATATCTGGGCTGTAAACAGACAGTAATATATGGGCTAAACAGTATATCTGGGCAAACAGTAATATCTGGACTGTAAACAGACAGTAATATCAGGACTGTAAACAGTAATATCTGGGCTGTAAATAGACAGTAATATCTGGGCTGTAAACAGTAATATCTGGGCTGTAAACAGACATTAATATCCTGGGCTGTACAGACAGTAATATCTGGGCTGTAAACAGACAGTAATATATGGGCTGTAAACAGACAGTAATATCTGGACTGTAAACAGACAGTAATATCTGGACTGTAAAACAGACAGTAATATCTGGGCTGTAAACAGTAATATAGTAATATATGGACTGTAAACAGACAGTAATATCTGGGCTGTATAAATCTGGGCTGTAAACAGACAGTAATATCTGGGCTGTAAACAGTAATATCTGGGCTGTAAACAGACATTAATATCTGGGCTGTAAACAGTAATATCTGGGCTGTAAACAGTAATATCTGGCCTGTAAACAGACAGTAATATCTGGGCTGTAAACAGTAATATCTGGGCTGTAAAAACAGTAATATCTGGCCTGTAAACAGACAGTAATATCTGGGCTGTAAACAGTAATATCTGGGCTGTAAACAGTAATATCTGGACTGTAAACAGACAGTAATATCTGGACTGTAAACAGACAGTAATATCTGGGCTGTAAACAGATAGTAATATCTATCTGGGCTGTAAACAGACAGTAATATCTGGGCTGTAAACAGTAATATCTGGGCTGTAAACAGACATTAATATCTGGGCTGTAAATAACAGTAATATCTGGGCTGTAAACAGTAATATCTGGGCTGTAAACAGTAATATCTGGCCTGTAAACAGACAGTATTATCTGGGCTGTAACAGTAATATCTGGGCTGTAAATAGACAGTAATATCTGGGCTGTAAACAGTAATATCTGGGCTGTAAACAGACATTAATATCTGGGCTGTAAACAGTAATATCTGGGCTGTAAACAGACAGTAATATCTGGGCTGTAAACAGACAGTAATATCTGGGCTGTAAACAGTAATATCTGGGCTGTAAACAGATAGTAATATCTGGGCTGTAAACAGACAGTAATATCTGGGCTGTAAACAGATAGTAATAGTAAACAGACAGTAATATCTGGGCTGTAAACAGACAGTAATATCTGGGCTGTAAACAGACAGTAATATCTGGACTGTAAACAGACAGTAATATCTGGGGGACTGTAAACAGATAGTAATATATCTGGGCTGTAAACAGACAGTAATATCTGGCTGTAAACAGACAGTAATATATAAACAGACAGTAATATCTGGGCTGTAAATAGACAGTAATATCTGGGCTGTAAACAGTAATATCTGGGCTGTAAACAGACATTAATATCTGGGCTGTAAACATTAATATCTGGGCTGTAAACAGTAATATCTGGCCTGTAAATAGACAGTAATATCTGGGCTGTAAACAGTAATATCTGGGCTGTAAACAGTAATATCTGGCCTGTAAACAGACAGTATTATCTACTGTAAACAGACAGTAATATTCTGTAAATAAACAGTAATATCTGGGCTGTAAACAGTAATATCTACAAACAGACATTAATATTAATATAAATAGACAGTAATATCTGGGCTGTAACAGACAGTAATATCTGGGCTGTAAACAGTAATATCTGGGCTGTAAACAGACAGTAATATCTGGGCTGTAAACAGACAGTAATATCTGGGCTGTAACAGACAGTAATATATGGGCTGTAAACAGACAGTAATATCTGGACTGTAAACAGACAGTAATATCTGGACTGTAAACAGACAGTAATATCTGGGCTGTAAACAGATAGTAATATATGGGCTGTAAACAGACAGTAATATCTGGGCTATAAACAGACAGTAATATCTGGGCTGTAAACAGTAATATCTGGGCTGTAAACAGACATTAATATCTGGGCTGTAAACAGTAATATCTGGGCTGTAAACAGTAATATCTGGCCTGTAAATAGACAGTAATATCTGGGCTGTAAACAGTAATATCTGGGCTGTAAACAGTAATATCTGGCCTGTAAACAGACAGTAATATCTGGGCTGTAAACAGATAGTAATATCTGGGCTGAAACGTGTCTCTCTGATCTGATCTTGGTGCAGTGCCGTAGTGTAGTAAAGATGTCTGATCCTGACACACCCTAGTCACACAAACGCACACACACACACACACACACCACACACAGCAGGCAGTCTGCACACACATGCCCCCCCACTGCCTGAGCGTCTGCAGTCTGAAGCTGATGGCTGATAAATATAGCTGAGTCCCCAGAATGCTTCATGAGATTACACAGCACAAACTTGAGGAGTTACTGTCTCTGTAGAATGTTAAACTAGAGGAGGTTACTGTCTCTGTAGAATGTTAAACTAGAGGAGGTTACTGTCTCTGTAGAATGTTAAACTAGAGGAGGTTAATGTCTCTGTAGAATGTTAAACTAGAGGAGGTTACTGTCTCTGTAGAATGTTAAACTAGAGGAGGTTACTGTCTCTGTAGAATGTTAAACTAGAGGAGGTTACTGTCTCTGTAGAATGTTAAACTAGAGGAGGTTACTGTCTCTGTAGAATGTTAAACTAGAGGAGGTTACTGTCTCTGTAGAATGTTAAACTAGAGGAGGTTACTGTCTCTGTAGAATGTTAAACTAGAGGAGGTTACTGTCTCTGTAGAATGTTAAACTAGAGGAGGTTACTGTCTCTGTAGAATGTTAAACTAGAGGAGGTTACTGTCTCTGTATAATGTTAAAGTTGAGGAGGTTACTGTCTCTGTAGAATGTTAAACTAGAGGCGGTTACTGTCTCTGTAGAATGTTAAACTAGAAGAGGTAACTGTCTCTGTAGAATGTTAAACTAGAGGAGGTTACTGTCTCTGTAGAATGTTAAAGTTGAGGAGGTTACTGTCTCTGTAGAATGTTAAACTAGAGGAGATTACTGTCTCTGTATAATGTTAAAGTTGAGGAGGTTACTGTCTCTGTAGAATGTTAAACTAGAGGAGGTTACTGTCTCTGTAGAATGTTAAACTAGAGGAGGTTACTGTCTCTGTAGAATGTTAAACTAGAGGAGGTTACTGTCTCTGTAGAATGTTAAACTAGAGGAGGTTACTGTCTCTGTAGAATGTTAAACTAGAGGAGGTTACTGTCTCTGTAGAATGTTAAACTAGAGGAGGTTACTGTCTCTGTAGAATGTTAAACTAGAGGAGGTTACTGTCTCTGTAGAATGTTAAACTAGAGGAGGTTACTGTCTCTGTAGAATGTTAAACTAGAGGAGGTTACTGTCTCTGTAGAATGTTAAAGTTGAGGAGGTTGTCTGTAGAATGTTACACTGGAGGAGGTTACTGTCTCTGTAGAATGTTAAACTAGAGGAGGTTACTGTCTCTGTAGAATGTTAAAGTTGAGGAGGTTACTGTCTCTGTAGAATGTTAAACTAGAGGAGGTTACTGTCTCTGTAGAATGTTAAACTAGAGGAGGTTACTGTCTCTGTAGAATGTTAAACTAGAGGAGGTTACTGTCTCTGTAGAATGTTAAACTAGAGGAGGTTACTGTCTCTGTAGAATGTTAAACTAGAGGAGGTTACTGTCTCTGTAGAATGTTAAAGTTGAGGAGGTTGTCTGTAGAATGTTA
>NW_027000759.1:0-8289 GCF_036934945.1 Oncorhynchus masou masou
CTGTGTTTAATAGGAATGGAGTTGGCTAAATGAGAAGGAGTAGGCTACAATGACCAACCAACAGGTAGGCTGTTGTTTAATAGGAATGGAGTTGGCTAAATGAGAAGGAGTAGGTTACAATGACCAACCAACAGGTAGGTTGTGTTTACTATGAATGGAGTTGGCTAAATGAGAAGGGAGTAGGCTACAATGACCAACCAACAGGTAGGCTGTTGTTTAATAGGAATGGAGTTTGGCTAAATGAGAAGGAGAGTAGGTTACAATGATCAACCAACAGGTAGGCTGTGTTTAATAGAATGGAGTTGGCTAGATGAGAAGGAGTAGGGTTACAATGACCAACCAACAGGTAGGTTGTGTTTAATAGGAATGGAGTTGGCTAAATGAGAAGGAGTAGCTACAATGACCAACCAACAGGTAGGCTGTTGTTTAATAGAATGGAGTTGTTGTAGACAAGGACGCGGGGAGAGCAGCAGAAACATCAATTAGCCTTGCTAGCTAGCTAACTGGCTTGTGTACTTAGCTAAGTTTCTTTTATATCGATTTGATGCAGTCAAGAAACACATGACCAGATAGGATGATCCCTCTGTGTCAGACACACCAGCCCCTGCTCATCTAGCACCCTCCCATGTGTCTGCTGAAACAACGAGCACAGTGGACCGCCTCTCCTGAGTCTCGCAAGCAAGTCCACACTCATGTATTTCCAACAATCCAGATATTATAAGAATAGTGAAATCATTTCCAAGTTTCATCCCTAGTTCTCACTGCATGATACCATATCACTGCATGATACCATATCACTGCATGATACCATATCACTGCATGATACCTCTGTAGGAAATTATGGAGCTTTAAGATGGGAATCTTGATCCATATTCATGTGTCCTCCTTGGTCCGTCCTCTGTAGGCTGCTGGTGCAGCAGTGGAAGAGAATCTGCGTGGGAAATAAATGGATGTAGAGAACATGGTGTGGGGTTAGAGTCAAGGTCAGAGGTTAAGATTGAATAAAAGCGGGCGGGCGGGCGGGGCGAAGGAGAGAGAATAATGATGGAGAGCTGGAGTAGAGTTGTGTTGAAGGAGAGAGAATAATGATGGAGCTGGAGTAGAGTGTTGTGTTGAAGGAGAGAGAAAAAGACTGAAGCAGTAAGAGGAAGGGGGGGTGAGAGAAAGAGGGAGAACGAGAGAGAGAGAGAAAGAGTCTTTGGAGAGAGGGAAGAGATAAGAGAGAGAGTGTTGTGTGTTAGAGACGTGTTCTGGGTGTTAGCTATAGCAGATAGAGGATCCATGACTAATGGATCCAGTGAACAACTGCTTTGTAAATACAGTTGTAGAGTACAATGATGACACACACACTTCTCTCTTTATCTGTTGAAGCTGGATCATATGAACTTCATAAATCCTTTCTTTCACCTTCTTCACTTCTTTCTCCTATTCCCACATTTCTCATCTCTATCCGCAAAGGATTTGCAAATGTTGTTTTTGTCTTGCCTCATTGTTTTGATGTAATTCTGTGGGTAGTTTTCTGACACTTTTTCTCTGTGTGAGAACTTGTGAAAAGTATCATCTGTCTCTCTTTGCTGTCCCACATTGTGTCTCAGTCTGTCTGTCTCACGGGGTCAGTCTACCGAGAGGGACACAGTACAGGAGTCTTCTGGAGTCTGAGCCACTCAGCTGAGAGGAGAGATGAAAGCACAAAGCAGCTGGGTTTAAACACTCTCCTGGGCCCATATTCACTGTCTCAGAGTATGAGTGCTGATCTGAAATCATTTTTGTTTTGCTTTAGATCCTAGATATGTATTTATATGGAGAGGTGGGTCCTAGATCAGCACTCTGAGACCTTTGTGAATACAGGCCATGGTCTGTAGGCTGTCACTGAACCACTGGAGACTGATCTCTTGTCTCCCTTTACCTAATCGCTCAGTGACTCTCTTCCACCCAAAAAAAAGAAGGCTATAGATATATAGTCATGTCCCATATGGAGTATTGTAGTGTTCTCATCTGTACTGTGGTAATGGTGAGTCATGGAAAGGCAATGTGGCCTATTTTTTTCTAAAACATGAACCCCAGTAACCCAGTGTTTATCAGACCCAGTGCTATACACCTTCTCCCCATCTCCTCTGTTCTTCCCTCCCTCCATCTCCACTCCAGTCTCCCCTACATCCCCCTCTTCCCCAGTCCCTGCTGAAAGCCAGCTGTGTTATGTCCAGATGTGGGCGTCTGGAGGGGCCAAGGGGGGTAGGCGGGCCTGGGGCTAGGACTGAGGAATGCCTGGAGTTGGAGCTGGTATGGGGAGTCTGGTTGGGGGGGGGTTAAGGGGAGTGTGTGTTGTGTTATCTCTCCAGGCATGACTGCATGTCAGGCACCGGCATCATCCCCCCTGTTAACCCAAATGAAATGTTGAATGTTTAGGTTTTGTGTGGCCTTTGGCACACATCAGGGGAGATGGTTGCTCAACACCCCCTTCCCCTCTATGCTCTGGTCTGCCCTGGTGAATCAGGAATGGATCCCACAACACAGACACACACAGCTATGTGCTTTAGAGGTCTATTTGCTAACCCCTTACAGGCTCTCTCTCACACACAATAGTGATGTAACAATAAAGCTCTCAGAATACTGTGTAGGTTCTTCTAACCAGGAAAGGATCGATACACTGCTGCCCACTCATTGTTACCTAACTGTGGAAACCGCAGAGAGAGATGGATGGAAGGATAGGAGTGAGAGAGTCAGAGAGAGAGAGAGAGAGATGGATGGAAGGAAGGATAGGAGTGAGAGAGTCAGAGAGAGATGGATGGAAGGATGTGAGAGAGTAGAGAGAGATGGATGGAAGGATAGAGTGAGAGATCAGGATGGAATGGAAGGAAGGATAGGATTGAGAGAGTCAGAGAGAGAGAGATGGAGAAGATGGATGGAAGGATAGAGTTGAGAGAGTCAAAGAGAGAGAGAGGGAGATGGATGGAAGGATAGGAGTGGAGAGAGCGAGTTAGAGAGAGAGAGAGATGGATGGAAGATAGAGTGAGAGAGCGAGTCAAGAGAGAGAGAGAGAATTGTTGCATCTTAGGTGTCGTGAAAGCCACTTAAAATAGATTGTGCTGAGAGAGAGAGAGAGAGAGAGAGAGAGAGAGAGAGAGAATATATTCGGTTGTAGTTGCCAGGTCTTTGTAATGAGATCTGATTTTACCTGATTTTTTTTAATACAACTAAAATAAGGGTTAAATACAAACATCCACCACACACACTCTTTTCCACACTTTCAACCTCTTCATTTCACCATCTCCCAACCTCCATCTCTGTTAAACCCCCATTCCCAATGAAATCCTCCTCGCTGCCTCACAGCTGCTTACAGTACAGCCAAACAGGGAGAGACATTGATCCTATATGTCATCAGCTCTGATCTTGGATCAGTTTCTCTGGATCCCATTGTCTCAGCCCACCGATGGAGCTTCGGGATCAGTGTGATTCCAGCCATCCCTTTCTTGATTTAACCTTTTACTGCAGTGGGCTAAATCAAAGTCACACAGAGTGTTTCTTGGTAGTCTGAAACCAATCCACTTTGAAACCAAAGTATACACCATGGTTATGGGCTTAAAGAAAGAAGACACCTGTACCATGTCAGATATAGTCTACACCATGGTTATGGGCTTAAAGAAAGAAGACACCTGTACCATGTCAGATATAGTCTACACCATGGTTATGGGCTTAAAGAAAGAAGACACCTGTACCATGTCAGATATAGTCTACACCATGGTTATGGGCTTAAAGAAAGAAGACACCTGTACCATGTCAGATATAGTCTACACCATGGTTATGGGCTTAAAGAAAGAAGACACCTGTACCATGTCAGATATAGTCTACACCATGGTTATGGGCTTAAAGAAAGAAGACACCTGTACCATGTCAGATATAGTCTACACCATGGTTATGGGCTTAAAGAAAGAAGACACCTGTACCATGTCAGATATAGTCTACACCATGGTTATGGGCTTAAAGAAAGAAGACACCTGTACCATGTCAGATATAGTCTACACCATGGTTATGGGCTTAAAGAAAGAAGACACCTGTACCATGTCAGATATAGTCTACACCATGGTTATGGGCTTAAAGAAAGAAGACACCTGTACCATGTCAGATATAGTCTACACCATGGTTATGGGCTTAAAGAAAGAAGACACCTGTACCATGTCAGATATAGTCTACACCATGGTTATGGGCTTAAAGAAAGAAGACACCTGTACCATGTCAGATATAGTCTACACCATGGTTATGGGCTTAAAGAAAGAAGACACCTGTACCATGTCAGATATAGTCTACACCATGGTTATGGGCTTAAAGAAAGAAGACACCTGTACCATGTCAGATATAGTCTACACCATGGTTATGGGCTTAAAGAAAGAAGACACCTGTACCATGTCAGATATAGTCTACACCATGGTTATGGGCTTAAAGAAAGAAGACACCTGTACCATGTCAGATATAGTCTACACCATGGTTATGGGCTTAAAGAAAGAAGACACCTGTACCATGTCAGATATAGTCTACACCATGGTTATGGGCTTAAAGAAAGAAGACACCTGTACCATGTCAGATATAGTCTACACCATGGTTATGGGCTTAAAGAAAGAAGACACCTGTACCATGTCAGATATAGTCTACACCATGGTTATGGGCTTAAAGAAAGACACCTGTACCATGTCAGATATAGTCTACACCATGGTTATGGGCTTAAAGAAAGAAGACACCTGTACCATGTCAGATATAGTCTACACCATGGTTATGGGCTTAAAGAAAGAAGACACCTGTACCATGTCAGATATAGTCTACACCATGGTTATGGGCTTAAAGAAAGAAGACACCTACCTGTACCATGTCAGATATAGTCTACACCATGGTTATGGGCTTAAAGAAAGAAGACACCTGTACCATGTCAGATATAGTCTACACCATGGTTATGGGCTTAAAGAAAGAAGACACCTGTACCATGTCAGATATAGTCTACACCATGGTTATGGGCTTAAAGAAAGAAGACACCTGTACCATGTCAGATATAGTCTACACCATGGTTATGGGCTTAAAAAAGAAGACACCTGTACCATGTCAGATATAGTCTACACCATGGTTATGGACACCTTACCATGTCAGATATAGTCTACACCATGGTTAAAGAAAGAAGACACCTGTACCATGTCAGATATAGTCTACACCATGGTTATGGGCTTAAAGAAAGAAGACACCTGTACCATGTCAGATATAGTCTACACCATGGTTATGGGCTTAAAGAAAGAAGACACCTGTACCATGTCAGATATAGTCTACACCATGGTTATGGGCTTAAAGAAAGAAGACACCTGTACCATGTCAGATATAGTCTACACCATGGTTATGGGCTTAAAGAAAGAAGACACCTGTACCATGTCAGATATAGTCTACACCATGGTTATGGGCTTAAAGAAAGAAGACACCTGTACCATGTCAGATATAGTCTACACCATGGTTATGGGCTTAAAGAAAGAAGACACCTGTACCATGTCAGATATAGTCTACACCATGGTTATGGGCTTAAAGAAAGAAGACACTACCTGTACCATGTCAGATATAGTCTACACCATGGTTATGGGCTTAAAGAAAGAAGACACCTGTACCATGTCAGATATAGTCTACACCATGGTTATGGGCTTAAAGAAAGAAGACACCTGTACCATGTCAGATATAGTCTACACCATGGTTATGGGCTTAAAGAAAGAAGACACCTGTACCATGTCAGATATAGTCTACACCATGGTTATGGGCTTAAAGAAAGAAGACACCTGTACCATGTCAGATATAGTCTACACCATGGTTATGGGCTTAAAGAAAGAAGACACCTGTACCATGTCAGATATAGTCTACACCATGGTTATGGGCTTAAAGAAAGAAGACACCTGTACCATGTCAGATATAGTCTACACCATGGTTATGGGCTTAAAGAAAGAAGACACCTGTACCATGTCAGATATAGTCTACACCATGGTTATGGGCTTAAAGAAAGAAGACACCTGTACCATGTCAGATATAGTCTACACCATGGTTATGGGCTTAAAGAAAGAAGACACCTGTACCATGCCAGACATAGTCTGCATCCCAATATTACAGTTTATACACGTCACAGAAAACTGAAATATAATTAAACTGTTTCACATAAACACTAGATTTTCAGATGTAAAAAATATGAATAACATTCCACCCATGGGGCCACTAGAGGGCGATTTGGTCATTTGACTGCAGGAAAGGGCTACGGGAATGTGGAGTGGGCTGGATCAGACAGGAATTACGCTTTCGGTATGGACTGGGATAGATGGAAATGATGCTCTGTATCCCTATGGATGAGTGGAAATGCTATGGATCCAGCCATCCCTCTATGGGTTCCGGGGAATGTGGAGTGGGCTGGATCAGATTGGAATAATAACGCTCTGTGTCCCTATGGATGAGTGGGAATGCTATGGATCCAGCCATCCCTCTATGGGTTCCGGGGAATGTGGAGTGGGCTGGATCAGATTGGAATAATAATGCTCTGTGTCCCTATGGATGAGTGGGAATGCTATGGATCCAGCCATCCCTCTATGGGTTCCGGGGAATGTGGAGTGGGCTGGATCAGATTGGAATAATAACGCTCTGTGTCCCTATGGATGAGTGGGAATGCTATGGAATGCTACAGACACTCAGGCGTCATATTATTGTGAAAGAAAGAATGCTTTGGTTAAAATTGAACCATGCTGGTTGAATTGTCGGATTTTAATTGAAAAGGTAAATTGTGATTTGGATTAACACATTAGTGATGTAGATGGTATCTATCCTCCTCACTATCTCTCTCTCTCTATACAGTATATACTTTCTCTCTCTTTCACCCACTCTTTCTTTTTTTTCTCCCACTATCTTCCTCTTGCTGTCTCTTTCACACACACACAATCTCTCTCTCTCTCTGTCTCTCTCTCTCTCTCTCTGTCTCTCTCTGTCTCTCTCTGTCTCAGTTACCATCAGTGTACATGCTGTTGGGCCTCATGTCTCTTTCTCCCTCTGTTACCATCAGTGTACATGCTGTTGGGCCTCATGTCTCTTTCTCTCTCTCTGTTACCATCAGTGTACATGCTGTTGGGCCTCATGTCTCTTTCTCTCTCTCAGTTACCATCAGTGTACATGCTGTTGGGCCTCATGTCTCTTTCTCCCTCTCAGTTACCATCAGTGTACATGCTGTTGGGCCTCATGTCTCTTTCTCCCTCTCAGTTACCATCAGTGTACATGCTGTTGGGCCTCATGTCTCTTTCACCCTCTCAGTTACCATCAGTGTAATGGTTTTCTTGTGGGGAAAGAGAGGTGGACCAAAATGCAGCGTGGTTAGTTTTGTGCATCTTTAATAAAGATGAAAGTACGACAATCTACAAAACAAGACATGTGCAAAAACCAAAACAGTCCTATCTGGTGCCACAAACACAAAGACAGGAACAATCACCCACAAAACCCAACACAAAACAGGCTACCTAAATATGGTTCCCAATCAGAGACAATGACTAACACCTGCCTCTGATTGAGAACCATATCAGGCCTAACATAGAAATGGACAAACCAGACACACAACATAGAATGCCCACCCAGCTCACGTCCTGACCAACACTAAAACAAGGAAAACACACACGAACGATGATCAGAACGTGACAATCAGTGTACATGCTGTTGGGCCTCATGTTTCTTGGCAGGGGGTGTTGGTGCTCTCGCCTCTTACTCACACACACAAACCAGGGTTTCTGTCCCCAACAGTCATAGGACCGATGTTGTCATCTGGGCCCCCCCGGGGTGTGCTTGTGTCTCTTTGAGGCCACGTGTCACTCTCCCCTCCTCCCAACACCCCTCAGAGGGCCCAGTCTGCCCCCACCCACTCTAACACACACATGTGCACACACACACACCCCTGAGCCAGCAGAGGGGTGGCTGCTCCAAACTGATAACAAGGGTGTGGAGCTGCCTGTGTGACACACATCACAACACTAGAACAGGGAATGAATGAAAGAGGCAGGGGAGAGAAAGTAGGTAGTTGAGAGAGAATTAGAGAGAGGAGTTCAAATGGAGAGACATTGAAAATGATGAGAGATAAAGTGAAAGAGTGAGATATTGAGGCCAAGAGAAAAATATGACAGAGAGAAACAGACAGAAAGAGAGAGATATTGAGACAGAGAGAAAGAGAGAGATATTGAGACAGAGACAAAGAGAGAGATATTGAGACAGAGAGAAACATACAGAAAGAGAGAGATATTGAGACAGAGAAAG
>NW_027000760.1:0-8288 GCF_036934945.1 Oncorhynchus masou masou
TCTCTCCCTCCCCTTACCCATCTATCTATCGCCTCCTTTGAATTCCATGCTGTCACAGTTACCAGCCCTTTCAGCTTAACATCCTTGTCATTTATCGCCCTCCAGGTTCCCTTGGAGAGTTCATCAATGAGCTTGATGCCTTGATAGCTCCTTTCCTGAGGACGGCTCACCTCTCACAGTCCTGGCGACTTTAACCTCCCCCACGTCTACCTTTGACTCATTCCTCTCTGCCTCCTTCTTTCCACTCCTCTCCTCTTTTGACCTCACCCTCTCACCTTCCCCCTACTCACAAGGCAGGCAATACGCTCGACCTCATCTTTACTAGATGCTGTTCTTCCACTAACCTCATTGCAACTCCCCTCCAAGTCTCCGACCACTACCTTGTATCCTTTTCCCTCTCGCTCTCATCCAACACTTCCCACACTGCCCCTACTCGGATGGTATCGCGCCGTCCCAACCTTCGCTCTCTCTCCCCCGCTACTCTCTCCTCTTCCATCCTATCATCTCTTCCCTCTGCTCATACCTTCTCCAACCTTTCTCCTGATTCTGCCTCCTCAACCCCTCCTCTCTTCCCTTTCTGCATCCTTTGACTCTCTATGTCCCCTATCCTCCAGGCCGGCTCGGTCCTCCTCCCCGCTCCGTGGCTCGATGACTCATTGCGAGCTCACAGAACAGAGCTCCGGGCAGCCGAGCGGAAATGGAGGAAAACTCACTACTCCCTGCGGACCTGGCATCCTTTCACTCCCTCCTCTCTACATTTTCCTCCTCTGTCTCTGCTGCTAAAGCCACTTTCTACCACTCTAAATTCCAAGCATCTGCCTCTAACCCTAGGAAGCTCTTTGCCACCTTCTCCTCCCTCCTGAATCCTCCTCCCCCCTCCCCCCTCCTCCCTCTCTGCAGATGACTTCGTCAACCATTTTGAAAAGAAGGTCGACGACATCCGATCCTCGTTTGCTAAGTCAAACGACACCGCTGGTTCTGCTCACACTGCCCTACCCTGTGCTCTGACCTCTTTCTCCCCTCTCTCTCCAGATGAAATCTCGCTTCTTGTGACGGCCGGCCGCCCAACAACCTGCCCGCTTGACCCTATCCCCTCCTCTCTTCTCCAGACCATTTCCGGAGACCTTCTCCCTTACCTCACCTCGCTCATCAACTCATCCCTGACCGCTGGCTACGTCCCTTCCGTCTTCAAGAGAGCGAGAGTTGCACCCCTTCTGAAAAAACCTACACTCGATCCTTCCGATGTCAACAACTACAGACCAGTATCCCTTCCTTCTTTTCTCTCCAAAACTCTTGAACGTGCCGTCCTTGGCCAGCTCTCCCGCTATCTCTCTCAGAATGACCTTCTTGATCCAAATCAGTCAGGTTTCAAGACTAGTCATTCAACTGAGACTGCTCTTCTCTGTATCACGGAGGCGCTCCGCACTGCTAAAGCTAACTCTCTCTCCTCTGCTCTCATCCTTCTAGACCTATCGGCTGCCTTCGATACTGTGAACCATCAGATCCTCCTCTCCACCCTCTCCGAGTTGGGCATCTCCGGCGCGGCCCACGCTTGGATTGCGTCCTACCTGACAGGTCGCTCCTACCAGGTGGCGGGCGAGAATCTGTCTCCTCGCCACGCGCTCTCACCACTGGTGTCCCCCAGGGCTCTGTTCTAGGCCCTCTCCTATTCTCGCTATACACCAAGTCACTTGGCTCTGTCATAACCTCACATGGTCTCTCCTATCATTGCTATGCAGACGACACACAATTAATCTTCTCCTTTCCCCCTTCTGATGACCAGGTGGCGAATCGCATCTCTGCATGTCTGGCAGACATATCAGTGTGGATGACGGATCACCACCTCAAGCTGAACCTCGGCAAGACGGAGCTGCTCTTCCTCCCGGGGAAGGACTGCCCGTTCCATGATCTCGCCATCACGGTTGACAACTCCATTGTGTCCTCCTCCCAGGCGCTAAGAACCTTGGCGTGATCCTGGACAACACCCTGTCGTTCTCAACCAACATCATGGCGGTGGCCCGTTCCTGTAGGTTCATGCTCTACAACATCCGCAGAGTACGACCCTGCCTCACACAGGAAGCGGCGCAGGTCCTAATCCAGGCACTTGTCATCTCCGTCTGGATTACTGCAACTCGCTGTTGGCTGGGCTCCCTGCCTGTGCCATTAAACCCCTACAACTCATCCAGAACGCCGCAGCCCGTCTGGTGTTCAACCTTCCCAAGTTCTCTCACGTCACCCCGCTCCTCCGCTCTCTCCACTGGCTTCCAGTTGAAGCTCGCATCCGCTACAAGACCATGGTGCTTGCCTACGGAGCTGTGAGGGGAACGGCACCGCAGTACCTCCAGGCTCTGATCAGGCCCTACACCCAAGCAAGGGCACTGCGTTCATCCACCTCTGGCCTGCTCGCCTCCCTACCATTGAGGAAGTACAGTTCCCGCTCAGCCCAGTCAAAACTGTTCGCTGCTCTGGCCCCCCAATGGTGGAACAAACTCCCTCACGACGCCAGGACAGCGGAGTCAATCACCACCTTCCGGAGACACCTGAAACCCCACCTCTTCAAGGAATACCTAGGATAGGATAAGTAATCCTTCTCACCACCCCCCCCCCCTTAATGATTTAGATGCACTATTGTAAAGTGGCTGTTCCACTGGATGTCAGAAGGTGAATTCACCAATTTGTAAGTCGCTCTGGATAAGAGCGTCTGCTAAATGACTTAAATGTAAATGTAATGGGTGACATGGGTGACAATGGGTGACATGTCTGGTGAGTATGCAAGCCATGGAAGAACTGGGACATTTTCAGCTTCCAGACATTTTGGACAGATCCTTGCGAAATGGGACTATGCATTCTCATGTTGAAACATGAAGTGATGGAGGTGGATTAATGGCACAACAATTATCCTCAGGATTTCTTCACAGTATCTCTGTCCACATTCAAATTGTCATCAATAAAATGCAATTGTATTCATTGTCCGTAATTTATGCATGCCCATACCATAACATGACCGCCACCATGGGGAACTCTGTTCATAGCGTTGACATCAGCAAACCGCTCGCCCCCACACGATGCCATACACACTGTCTGCCATCTGCCCAGTAAAGTTGATACCGGGATTAATCAGTAAAGAAAACACTTCCCCAGCATGCCACTGGCCATCGAGGTGAGCATTTGCCCCCATCAGTTGTGTTGTGACAAGGTAGGGGTAGTATATACAGAAGATATTTAGTAAAAGAAAAAGTCCATATTATGGCAAGAACTGCTCAAATAAGCAAAGAGAAAAAACAGTACAACATTATTTAAGACATGAATGTCAGTCAACCAGGAAAATGTGTGGTATGGTATGTGTGGTATATGTCACAATAATAATGTTGTTTATGTCACTATAATAGTGTGGTATATGTCACTATAATAATGTGGTACAGTGCTTTGCGAAAGTATTCGCCCCCCTTGAACTTTGCGAACTTTTGCCACATTTCAGGCTTCAAACATAAAGATATAAAACTGTATTTTTTTGTGAAGAATCAACAGCAAGTGGGACACAATCATGAAGTGGAACAACATTTATTGGATATTTCAAACTTTTTTAACAAATCAAAAACTGAAAAATTGGGCGTGCAAAATTATTCAGCCCCTTTACTTTCAGTGCAGCAAACTCTCTCCAGAAGTTCAGTGAGGATCTCTGAATGATCCAATGTTGACCTAAATGACAAATGATGATAAATGCAATCCACCTGTGTGTAATCAAGTGTCAGTATAAATGCACCTGCACTGTGATAGTCTCAGAGGTCCGTTAAAAGCGCAGAAACCATCATGAAGAACAAGGAACACACCAGGCAGGTCCGAGATACTGTTGTGAAGAAGTCTAAAGCTGGATTTGGATACAAAAAGATTTCCCAAGCTTTAACTTCTTGAAACTCCCCATCCCGGATCCAGGTTTGTGACTAAAGCCTCAGGCTCATTAGCATAACGCAACGTTAACGATTTCTGAAAATCGCAAATAAAATGAAAATAATGCGTCTGCTCTCAAGCTTAGCCTTTTCTTAACAACACTGTCATCTCAGATTTTCAAAATATGCTTTTGAACCATAGAAATTGACTAATTTGTGTAGAGTATGCAAAGCTAGCATAGCATTTTGAGTAGCATTTAGCACACCCAACATTTTCACAAAAACCAGATAACCAAATAGATAAAATCATTTACCTTTGAAGAGCTTCTGATGTTTTCAATGAGGAGACTCTCAGTTACATACCAAATGCGCAGTTTTTTCCTGAAAGCGTCTGTGTGTAGGAGAAATCGTTCCGTTTTCTACATTGCGTCTGGCTACCGAAAGAAACGAAAATTCAGTCACCTACAACGTAAAACTTTTCCGGATTAACTACATAATATCGGCCGAAACATGGCAAACGTTGTTTGGAATCAATCCTCAAGGTGTTTTTTCACATATCTCTTCATTGATATGCAGTTCGTGGAAGCTTGCTTTCCTCTCTGTATACCATGGAAAAATACTGGCAGGTGACTTTGCGCACCAATTTCGGCGCAGGACACCGGGCGGACACCTGGTAAATGTGGTCTCTTATGGTCAATCTTCCAATGATCTGCCTACAAATACGTCACAATGCTGCAGACACCTTGGGAAACGACAGAAAGGGCAGACTCATTCCTCTCGCATTCACAGCCATATAAGGAGACAATGGAAAACAGAGCCTCAAAAATCCTGCTCATTTCCTGGATGCCATCTCATCTTGGTTTTGCCTGAAGCTCACGTTCTAGGGCACGCACAGAGAATATCTTGGTAGTTTTGGACACGTCAGAGTGTTTTCTTTCGAAAGCTATCAATTATATGCATAGTCGAGCATCTTTTTGTGACAAAATATCTTGTTTAAAACGGGAACGTTTTTCATCCAAAAATGAAATAGCGCCCCCATAGATGTACGAGGTTAAACATCCCAAGGAGCACTGTGCAAGCGATAATATTTATAATGGAAGGAGTATCAGACCACTGCAAATCTACCAAGACTGTAACGGCTTTCTTCTACCTCCTTCTCTGACGAAGAGGTGGAATAAGGATCGGACCAAAATGCATCGTGGTTCATTCGATACATCTTTAATTATAACGAAACACGAACAATACAAAACAACAAACTTCGAAAACCGAAACAGCCCTGACTGGTGCAACAAACACAGAGACAGGAACAATCACCCACAAACACACAGTGAAACCCAGGCTACCTAAATATGGTTCCCAATCAGAGACAAACGATAATCACCTGACTCTGATTGAGAACCGCCTCAGGCAGCCATAGACTAATCTATACACCCCACACAACCCCAAGACGAAACACACTACAAATAAAACCATGTCACACCCTGGCCTGACTCAATAAATGAATATAACATAATAAATATAGATCAGGGTGTGACAGAACCCCCCCTAAGGTGAAAACAATAGGTAGGGTCCGGGTGGGCGCCTGTCCATGGAGGCGGCTCCGGCTCGGGACGTGGAACCCACTCTATGAGTGTCTTAGTCCCCCCTCCTCGCGTCCTAGGATTGTCCACCCTCGCCGCCGACCATGGCCTAGTAGTCCTCACCCAGAACCCCACTGGACTGAGGGGCAGCTCGGGACAGAAGGGCAGCTCGGGACAGAGGGGCAGCTCGGGACAGAGGATGCCCAGCACTGAGAAGAAGCCCAGCACTAAAGAGGAAGCCCAGCACTGAGAGGAAGAACAGCCAGGCAGTTGAATCCGGCAGATCCTGGCTGGCTGGCAGTTCTGGCAGATCCTGGCTGACTGGCTGATCTGGAAGAGTCTGGCTGACTAGCGGATCTGGAAGAGTCTGGTTGACTAGCAGATCTGGAAGAGTCTGGTTGACTAGCAGATCTGGAAGAGTCTGGCTGACTGGCAGATCTGGAAGCGTCTGGTTGACTAGCAGATCTGGAAGAGTCTGGTTGACTGGCAGATCTGGTAGAGTTTGGTTGACTGGCAGATCTGGAAGAGTCTGGCTGACTGACAGATCTGGAAGAGTCTGGTTGACTGGCAGATCTGGAAGAGTCTGGCTGACTGGCAGATCTGGAAGAGTCTGGCTGACTGGCAGATCTGGAAGAGTCTGGCTGACTGGCAGATCTGGAAGAGTCTGGCTGATTGGCAGATCTGGAAGAGTCTGGCTGACTGGCAGATCCTGGCAGACTGACGGCTCTGGCTGATTCATGCTGACTGACGGCTCTGGCTGCTCCATGCTGACTGGCGGCTCTGGCTGCTCCATGCAGATTGACAGCTCTGGCGGCTTCTTGAAGACTGACAGCTCCTTTCAGACTGGCAGCTCCTTGCAGACTGGCAGCTCCATGCAGACTGGCAGCTCCATGCAGACTGGCAGCTCTGGCTGCTCCAAGCAGACTGACAGCTCTGGCTGCTCCATGCAGACTGCTCTGACGGCTCTGGCTGCTCCCATGCAGACTGGCAGCTCCATGCAGACTGGCAGCTCTGGCTGCTCCATGCAGACTGGCAGCTCTCGCTGTTCCATGCAGACTGGCAACTCTGGCTGCTCCATGCAGACTGGCAGCTCTGGCTGCTCCATGCAGACTGGCAGCTCTGGCTGCTCCATGCAGACTGGCAGCTCTGGCTGCGCTAAACGGGCAGGAGAAACAGGCGGGAGGCTCCGGCAGCGCAGGAGAGGAGGAAGGCTCCGGCAGCGCTAAACAGGCGGTAGATTCCAGCAGCGCTGTAGCGGAGGAAGGCTTCGACAGCGCTGACCAGGCGGGAGGCTCCGGCAGCGCAGGAGAGGCGAGGCGCACTGTAGGCCTGATGTGTGGTGCTGGCACTGGTCGTACTGGGCCGAGGACACGCACAGGAAGCCTGGTGCGGGGAGCTGCCACTGGAGGGCTGGTGTGTGGAGGTGGCACAGGATGGGCTAGACCGTGAAGGCGCACTGGAGATCTTGAGAGCAGTGTTTGCACAGGACGTGCAAGGCTAGGGATGTGCACAGGAGGCCTGGTGCGTGAGGCTGGCACCAACTTCACCAGCCGACTAACACGCACCTCAGGACGAGTATGGAGCGCTGACCCAGGTGCCATTGAATCCCTGACACGTTCCGTCGGGGCGAATTGCATGCAAAAAGCACCAACACAGCAACTCCCTCATTTCTCTCTCCTCCAATTTCCCCATTAACTCCTTCACAGTCTCTGCTTCGCTCACCTCCAACACCGGTTCTGGTCTCCTCCTTGGCTCCTCACGATAAACAGGGAGAGTGAGCTCAGGTCTGAATCCTGACTCTGCCACATTCTCCCTGAGCCCCCCTCCCAATACATTTTTGGGGCTGACTCTCGGGCTTCCATCCGCGTCGCCGCGCTGCCTCCTCATACCAGCGCCTCTCAGCTCTCACCGCCTCCAGTTCTTCTTTGGGGCGGCGATATTCTCCAGGCTGAACCCAGGATCCTTCTCCGAACAATTTCTCCTCCCAAGTCCAGAAGTCCTGTGATCGCTGTTGCTGCCTTTGTTGCTTCTCCTGTGGCTCCTGCCCGTTGACACGTTGCTAGGTCCGTTTGTGGTGGGTGATTCTGTAACGGGTTTCTTCTACCTCCTTCTCTGACGAAGCGGTGGAATAAGGATCGGACCAAAATGCAACGTGGAGTAGCAAGTTTTAAGTTCCTCGGCATACACATCACAGACAAACTGAATTGGTCCACTCACACAGACAGCATCGTGAAGAAGGCGCAGCAGCGCTGTTACAGGAAGGCCATAAAGATCATCAAGGACATCAACCACCCGAGCCACTGCCTGTCCACCCCGCTATCATCCAGAAGACGAGGTCAGTACAGGTGCATCAAAGCTGGGACCGAGAGACTGAAAATCAGCTTCTATCTCAAGGCCATCAGACTGTTAAACAGCCACCACTAACATTGAGTGGCTGCTGCCAACACATTGACACTGACTCAACTCCAGCCACTTTAATAATGGGAATTGATGGGAACTGATGTAAATATATCACTAGCCACTTTAAACAATGCTACCTTATATAATGTTACTTACCCTACATTATTCATCTCATATGCATACGTATATACTGTACTCTATATCATCGACTGCATCCTTATGTAATACATGTATCACTAGCCACTTTAACTATGCCACTTTGTTTACATACTCATCTCATATGTATATACTGTACTCGATACCATCTACTGTATCTTGCCTATGCTGCTCTGTACCATCACTCATTCATATATCCTTATGTACATATTCTTTATCCCCTTACACTGTGTATAAGACAGTAGTTTAGGAATTGTTAGTTAGA
>NW_027000761.1:0-8288 GCF_036934945.1 Oncorhynchus masou masou
AATCGTTCACTATTTGACAACTTGGTCAGGATTGCAAATAGTGGTTATTCATGTTTTGCTTTCAGAATGGAAGTAGCTTTTAGCTTTTTGTCTTGACTTTTCTCAGCCATTTAATGTTAACACATTGTGATACTAAAGTCATAACAAAATGATAACTTAGAAAATAGTTGCCTTTTCTTATCTGCATTGAATGCACACAACATTTCTCTAGTGCAAACTTCCAGTCAGGCAGCCAGTGAGCCTTGGATGGAGTTGGAGCTCCAAAGTTATTTCAGTCTTGCCTTTCCCAGGTTCAAGCCTGGTTTAAGCCAGCCAGGCATGCCTGAGATGGGGGGGGACAACAGTGATCCAAGGTAGAACTAGTCTAGTCAACTAAATCAGACCCTACTTGACTTCATCTGCCCCCTTCAAAACCCAGGCACTTCTGATGACATCTCTCTCTCTCTCTCTCTCTCAGATATGACACCTGTTCTCATTAATTCTGATGGCTGATGTTCTTTGGCTGCTCTTTCTGGCCCCGGCGAGCGCAGGACAGCCAAATCATATTTGGATGGGCACTGGAGCGAACAGCCCCTCTCTTACCGCATGACAAAGTCAGCCTGGTCAATGTCCTTCCCACAGCCGCTGTGCTTCAGGACCCCTCCATTGCCCACCACCGAACACTTTTTGAGGGGATGCTGAAGAGGTGTCTCCTGGTCAACAAGAGGGAAGTGAGTGTCATGAAGTGGGTAAACATACACACGTACACACACACATCCTGAAGTGGACTGGCCTGAAACGTTTGTGAACAATCAAAGACAACGGTAACGACAAGTCAAATGAGGTGAGAGGGATAGATAGGGCTGTTGCGACGACCATATTACCATCACGCCGGCAGTCACGATTCATGAAGGCAGTCAAATTCCACGTGACCGTTTCGTCATGGTAATTAGGCTTCTCCAAGCTTTGATGCTGCTGATGGTCATTATTAGCCTACCAGACTTACTAACTGCCTGGTACTCAGCACTCTATTGTCCCTCTAATCACTCTGACATCAAATGTAATCGAAAATCGAATCAAACACTTAATGAGAGTCATTGTAAATAATATTTTTTCTTAACTGACGTGCCTAGTTAAATAAAGGTTAAATAAAAAGTCAATGAGCTCATGTTGCGCAACATTTCATTCGGCTATGCAATTGCGTGAGAAAACAGAGTGATGGCCTCTATTAAAAAGAGGAGGATCCCATCAGCTTTCTGTACGCTAGGCCTACTATATTTATTTCTCAACTTTCCTAATATTAAGCACATTGCTTCTCTCTACAACAGGAAGCCTCCCGAGTGGCACAGAGGTCTAAGGCACTGCATTGCAGTGCTTGAGGCATCACTACAGACCCGTGTTCAATCCCGGGCTGTGTCGCATCGTTAGGGGAGGGTTTGACCGGCTGGGATGTAATTGTCCCATCGCACTCTTGCAACTCCTTGTGGCGGGCAGGGCGCATGCACGTTGACTTCGGTCGCCAGTTGTACTGTGTTTCCTCCGACACTTGGTGCGGCTGGCTTTCAGTTTAAGTGAGCAGTGTGTCAAGAAGCAGTGCTGCTTGGCAGGGTCATGTTTCGGAGCACGCATGACTCTCGACCTTCGCCTCTTCCAAGTCAATACGGGAGTTGCAGCGATGGGACATTGTGAAAAAGGGGGTTAAAATGTACCAAAAAAATGTGTATAGCCTACCTGGCTGTCAGGAGTATAGCCTACCTGGCTGGCATGAAAATGAACCATGGGAAAAGTGTCCTCCATTTGCTATTTAACTTCTTATGGATGCAGGGGCAGTATTGAGTAGCTTGGATGAAAGGTGCCCAGAGTAAACGGCCTGCTCCTCAGTCTCAGTTGCCAATATATGCATATTATTATTAGTATTGGATAGAAAACACTCTGAAGTTTCTAAAACTGTTTGAATGATGTCTGTGAGTATAACATAACTCATATGGCAGGCAAAAACCTGAGAAGAAATCCAAACAGGAAGTGAGAAATCTGAGTGCTGGTCAATTTTCAGCCCAGGCCCTATTGAATCTACTGTGTGACATGAATGAAGTTGTACTTCCTAGGGACTTCCACTAGATGTCAACCGTCTTTAGAAACTTTAATGAGGCTTCTACTGTGTTGTCGGACTGAATAAGAGCTGAATGAGTCAGGTTACTGGCAGAGAGCCATTTCCTGGTCATGCGCATTCCACATGATAGCGACCTGCGTTCCATTGCTCCTCTTAACACAAAGGAATTCTCCGGTTGGAACTTTATTGAAGATTTATGATAAAAACATCCTAATGATTGATTCTATACTTAGTTTGAAGTGTGTCTTCGACCTGTAATATAACTTTTAGAAGTTTTTGTCCGAAGTAATGCTCGACCTGCACTAGCGTTTGGATAATTTAATTATGAGATTTCTGTTGTTTTGGAATTTGGCGCCTGCACTTTCACTGGCTGTTGTCATATCATCCCGTCAACGGATTGCAGCCCTAAGAAGTTTTTAAGTGTATAGATGATATGTATTTTTCCGCTTGCTCCTGTTTGGAGACAGGTGCATAATAATGGTCCATTCTAAATCAAAAAATACATTTCACACATATTATTTAATATATGTAAAGACATATGTACATAAGCAGCGAGTGGGTTTGAAGTTTGGGGAAGATAATTTTCACCATGAAAATACACCTTTATAATAAAAGAATTACATGCATAATCACATTTGCGGGCACTTTTGATAATGGTGTTTTCCTTAATGGAACTTTTATGTATATCCTACTACCATGTGCGAATAAGCTGTGCTTATAATGTGAAGAAATAGCCTAATAGTTTATCAGCATTTAAAGCTAAACGTTCTGATCTGTTGTATCAACCACATTGCGGGGTGATATGACAGATTTGTGACCACACAAAGGGGTTGCCGCTGTGAAATTTGAGGCATTATCAAAGTGCTGTCAAATTGTGAAAGAGAAACTGATAAAGTGTGTGCAGCCTGAGCAAAAAAACATGCCTTTCAAGTCGCATCCAGCCTTACAATATATTAAAAAATAAAAACATATCGCCCAACGTTTGTAGAACAAGTTAAATGAATACCTCTAAATGAAGCATATAGGAGAACCTATTTCTATTGTCAGGACCCCGGTTACGAACCTGGGTCTCCGGAGTGAGAAACAGTCACTTAACCAACTGAGCCACGAATAGTCAGCAGAACCCAGAAGATGAGGCAGACACAGCAGTACTTAAGACGGTGTATTTAATAAAGTAAAAAGGAGAAGTCCTTCAATACAAAAATGGCAAATCCAAAAGGTGGTAGGAACAGCACAAAAAAGCCTCAAGAGATACTCAAAAACACAGAATTCCACAAGAGCATCCACCGGAATCGACAAGAATACACAGAACACTAGGGCTGGGTGCTAACATACAAACACAGAGCACAGAACTGAGGGAAACTAAGGGTTTAAATACAATCAGGAGAAACGAGGCACAGGTGCAAATAATAATGGGGAACAAGGGAAAAAACATAAGGTCAAAAAGCACAATGGGGGCATCTAGTGACCAAAACCCGGAACAACCCTGGCCAAATCCTGACAGAATCCCCCTAGGAACGGCTCCTGACGTTCCTGCCAGCCTCTCTCAGGGTGGAGGGCCCTGAACTGACGAATGAGGTCAGGGTCCAGGATGTCTTTTGGCAGGAACCCAGGAGCGCTCCCTCGGGACCGTAGCCTTCCCAGTCCACCAGATACTGCCAGGACCGCTGCACCCGGCGGGAATCCAGTATCCGATGGACGGTATAAGCCGGCTGGCCTCCAATGACACGAGGCGGAGGGGAGGTCTGTCTGCCGGGACAAGGGGAGAAAAAACAACAGGTTTTAACAATGAAATGTGGGATTAATCTTAAGGGATCTGGGTAAGTGTAGGCGATAAGAAACTGGGTTAACTCTCCTGGCAACCTTGAAGGGACCGATGTATTTTTGGGACAGCTTGCGAGACTCCACCCGTAGAGGTAAGTTTCTTGTGGAAGAAAGCCAGACTCTCTGGCCGGGGCGCAGGGTAGGCCGGAGACGGCGACGTCTGTTGGCTTGTTGTTGGTACCTCTGTGAGGAACGCATAAGATTAAGGCGGGTCTTCCTCCACATAAGCCGGCAGCGTCTGACGAACTTCAAGGCTGAAGGCACTCGGCTTCTGCCTCCTGGTCAGGAACAATTGGAGGAGCATAGCCAAACTGACACTCGTGCGGGACATACCAGTGGAGGAGGAGCGCAAGGTGTTGTGCGCGTATTCGGCCCAAAACAATAAAGGATGACCATGTGGACGGGTTGTCACGAGTCATACATCGGAGGGTGGTTTCCAGCTCTTGATTCATCCTCTGTTTGGCCGTTGGACTCAGGATGGTACCCTGAAGATAGACTGGCAGAAGCCCCCATGAGTTGGCAGAAGGCCTTCCAAAACCTTGAGGCCCGAACTGGGGACCTCTGTCCGAAACCATATCTTGAGGAATACCGAAGACTCGGAACACATGATTAATTACCAACTCAGCCGTTTCCTTGGCAGAAGGTAACTTAGTCAGAGGGACGAACCTGACGCCTTTGAAAACCTGTCGATTATGACTAGGATAGTAGTATTGCCATGGGATGGAGGAAGTCAGTAATAAAGTCCAATGAGATATGGGACCAGGGTCTGTGGGGAACAGGTAAAGGGTGAAGGAGTCCTTGAGGGCGGAGGTGAGGAAGATTTGCCCTGGCAGCACACGGGACAGGCATTGGCCGAAAGTGGCAACGTCTTCTCTTATGGTAGGCCACCAGAACTTACGCTGGATGAACTCCAAGGTCGACCCTACGCCCGGATGACAGGTGAGGCGAGAGGAGTGCCCCCACAGAAGGACCTGAGTCCTCACTGCCTTGGGGACAAACAACCGGTGGCAGGACCTCCTTTCGGGTCCGGTTCGCTAAGCTTGAGCACGTCTCACGGTATCCTCAACTTGCCACGAGATCGGAGCCACAATCTTAGCAGCAGGAAGGACAGGCATGTCCGTGTCATCTCGAATGGCAGGAGCGTAGACTCGGGACAGGGCATCCGGTTTGAGATTCTTCGACCGGGCCGATAGGTGAGGATAAACTGGAATCGATTGAAGAAAAGAGACCATCTAGCTTGTCTAGAGTTCAACCGCTTCACCTGCTGAATATACTCCAGATTTTTGTGGTCCGTAAGCACTTGAAACGGGTGAGAAGCCCCCTCGAGCCAGTGTCTCCATTCCTTCAATGCCATCTTAACCGCTAGGAGTTCCGATCCCCCACATCGTAGTTCCTCTCAGTCGGGGGTAAGCCGGTGTGAGGAAGAAAGCGCACGGATGAAGCTTCTTGTCTTCACCCCTCTGAGACAGGACAGCTCCAACACCAACCTCTGATGCGTCTACCTCCACCACAAATGGTTCATCCGTAGTCGGTAGTATCAGGATGGGAGCAGAAGAACGCGCTGCTTGAGTCCTTGGAAGGCCGTCTCAGCTTCTCTTCCCCACAAAAACCTTGCATTGCCACCCTTGGTTAAAGCTGAGAGAGGGGCTGCCACCAAGCTGAAGTTCTTGATGAACTTGCGGTAAAAGTTTGTGAAGCCCAGGAAACGCTGAACTTCCTTAACGGATTTGGGGGTGGGCCAATCCGCTACCGCCCCTACCTTCCTGGGGTCCATTTGGACTCGACCGGGTTCCACTACAAATCCCAGGAATTGTACTCGGGATGAATGGAATTCACACATTTTCCGGCTTAACGTACAGATGGCTGTCCAGGAGGCGTTTGAGTACTTGTCTGACATGCTTAGTGTGTTCTTGAAGGGAGCTCGAAAGATGAGGATGTCATCCAAGTAAACGACACAAATATGTTAAGCATATCCCTAAGCACATCGTTTATGAGCGCTTGGAACACCGCTGGGCGTTGGTCAGGCCGAAGGGCATCACCAAGTATTCATAGTGACCAGTAGAGGCGTGTTGAAGCGGTCTTCCTTTTCGTCACCAGGTCTGATCCGCACCAGATGGTATGCGTTCCGCAGGTCAAGCTTAGTGAAAACAACTGCTTCCTGGAGCAGCTCGAGGCTGTGGCCATAAGGGTAGCGGAGTATGATTCACGGACGGTTATGGCATTGAGTCCCCGGTAGTCGATGCAAAGACGTAATCCACCGTCTTTGCGCAGCCACAAGAAAAAAACCCCCTGCTCCCGCCGGGGGGGTGGATGGACGCATGAGGCCTGCTTCCAGAGGCGTCCTTGATGTAGGTATCCATAGCAGCTCGTTCGGGTGGAGATAGGGAAAGATCCGACCCTGGGGAGCAAGTGCCCGGAAACAGGTCGATGGGGCAATCGTAAGGTCTATGGGGTGGTAGCATGGTGACCCTCTGTTTGCTAAACACCAGTTTAAGGTCATGGTAACACTCGGGAACTCGGGTCAGGTCGATGGATTCTAAAGACTCGGGAGTAGAACTCGGGGAATTCTGGAAAATACAAGGAGCTTGGCTTGCGTAGGACCCCACTGCTTGATAGTGCCAACAGACCAGTCGATGTGAGGGTTATGGCTGTGAAGCCAGGGGTATCCAAGGACGAGGGAACTCGGAACAGGAGATCAAATGAAAGTTCATCAATTCCTGGTGTTGTGAAACTGAAAGTCGCAAGGAGGTAGTGACATGAGTGACAAGTCCAGATCCCAAAGGGCTTCCATCCAATGTAGTGACCCTCATGGGTTCACTTAGAAGTTCAGGAGGAACGCCATTCTCCTTCGCCCAGACACCATCCATGAAGTTACCTGCGGCTCCAGAGTCTACCAAGGCTTTAAGGTGAAGCTTGTGGTTGTCCCAGGAGAGGGTGACTGGAATGAGCAGACGGGAGTTGGCGGATGGGAGGAGGTTATGTTTCCCGTTACAGTTCCCCCGGTCTGTACGGGACAGGCGTTTCCCTGGAGCCCGGGACACGTGGAACGGAAATGTCCCCGATTTGCCGCAATATAGACAGCGTCGCTCCTCATCCGGCGGTCTCTCTCAGCCTGGGGAGATGCGTCCAATCTGCATGGGTTCCGATGGAGCCAGCGAGGATAAAGGTGGGGACTCAGAGCTGGGACTGATAGGGTCCTGAGGTCTACGGTTGAGTTCTCTCTCTCTCAGACGCTGGTCAATGCGTGAGGCCAACTTGATCAGGGACTCGAGATTGTCCGGTGGTTCAGTGGCCAGTTCATCTTGGATAGTGTCGGAAAGGCCTTTCAGAAAGCACACCGTGGCGCCTCGTTGTTCCAGCCACTTGCTGCTGCCACCGTGCGGAACTGGATGGCATAGTCCGTCACGCTGCGCCAACCTTGGTGGAGAGTCAGGAGCTGTTTGGCTGAGTCAGAACCACTGCTTGGGCCTTGAAACACTCGTTTGAATTCCTCAGCAAAGGCAGAGTAGCTGGCACAGCAGGAACTATGGGCATCCCACACAGCAGTAGCCCAGGCCCAGGGCTTTTTCCGACAGCAGGGTGATGATATAAGCGATCTTAGACCGGTCGGTGGGAAACGACAGGGTTGTAGCTCAAAGGAGAGAGAACATTGGGTGAGAAACCCTTTACAAGCACTTGGATCACCTGAGAACCGTTGGGGAGGTGGAAGGCGAGGTTCAGCCAGGGGTTAACTGCCATGGGTACGTGAATCTGAGGTACTGGGACGGGAACTGTTGCCGGGGTAAGACGATCAGATATTTGCTTAATGGAAGTCAGCATCTCCGACAGAAGATGAGAATGTCTAGCCATTAAGGCCTCTTGCTGAACCAGGGCGGCTTCGTGGCGTTGGACAGTCTCCTGGTGGTGGGACAGCATGGCAAAAGGTCCTGGGAACTGGCTGCCTCTGGGTTCAATTTTGGCTCTGTGTTTCTGTCAGGACCCGGTTACTAACCTGGGTCTCCGGAGTGAAAACAGTCACTTAACCAACTAGAGCCACGAATAGTCAGCAGAACCCAAAAGATGAGGCAGACACAGCAGTACTTAAGACGGTGTATTTAATAAAGTAAAAGGAGAAGTCCTTCAATACAAAAATGGCAAATAAAGAATAGCACAAAAAGCCTCAAAGAGATACTCACACAGAACACTAGGGCTGGAGGTGCTAACATACAAACACAGAGCACAGAACTGAGGAAACTAAGGGTTTAAATACAATCAGGGAAAGCAGAGGCACAGGTGCAAATAATAATGGGGAACAAGGGAAAAAACATAAGGTCAAAAAGCACAATGGGGGCATCTAGTGACCAAAACCCGGAACAACCCTGGCCAAATCCTGACA
>NW_027000762.1:0-8287 GCF_036934945.1 Oncorhynchus masou masou
AACCAACAATATGTTTGGTATTTGTAGCTCTGCTGTCCATGCAGGCCCTTCTTACTCCAGGCTTAAAACAACCAACAGCTTAACGTAGCTAATGATCCTCTGTGGCCAAGTTGTGCTTTCTGGTGTAGTAGCCTATTTTAAATTGTATTTTATTTATATATATATATTTGTGTGTGTGTGTGTGTGTGTGTGTGTGTGTGTGTGTGTGTGTGTGTGTGTGTGTGTGTGTGTGATATATATATATCGCACACAGAAGCAAGCTAATTAGGCTGGGCCTTTAATTTTGGCGATTTAAATCCATTTTCTTCAGGGAAAGCTTTTCCTATCAGTCATGACGTTTTCATCCGATTGTCAAACAATCACTTAACAAAAAAGGCGTCCCCTTCAGACTACCTGCCCACATTCATTCACTCACAAAATAACACTTCCATCATCCAAACAGTGCACTGTGCACCCGCAATTTAAAGACTGGAAGGAGACCGTCGTTCTGCGACAGTCAGTCATTAGGTCTACGTGTAGGCTGCTGTACTGTCGTTCTGCGACAGTCAGTCATTAGGTCTAAGTGTAGGCTGCTGTACTGTGACAGTCAGTCATTAGGTCTAAGTGTAGGCTGCTGTACTGTGACAGTCAGTCATTAGGTCTACGTGTAGGCTGTCGTTCTGCGACAGTCAGTCATTAGGTCTACGTGTAGGCTACCGTTCTGCCGTTCTGCAACAGTCAGTCATTAGGTCTAAGTGTAGGCTGCTGTACTGTGACAGTCAGTCATTAGGTCTAAGTGTAGGCTGCTGTACTGTGACAGTCAGTCATTAGGTCTAAGTGTAGGCTGCTGTACTGTGACAGTCAGTCATTAGGTCTACGTGTAGGCTACTGTACTGTCGTTCTGCGACAGTCAGTCATTAGGTCTACGTGTAGGCTGCTGTACTGTCGTTCTGCGACAGTCAGTCATTAGGTCTACGTGTAGGCTGCTGTTCTGCGACAGTCAGTCATTAGGTCTACGTGTAGGCTACTGAACTAGGCAGATGAAGTCATTAGGTCTACGTGTAGGCTACTGAACTGTCGTTCTGTGACAGTCAGTCGTGGGTCTACGTGTATAGGCTAATGTACTGTGCGTTCTGCGACAGTCAGTCGTGGAGTCTACGTGTAGGCTGCTGTACTGTCGTTCTGCGACAGTCAGTCGTGGGTCTACGTGTAGGCTGCTGTTCTGCGACAGTCAGTCATTAGGTCTACGTGTAGGCGCTTGTACTCGACAGTCAGTCATTAGGTCTACACTTACGTGTAGGCTACTGAACTGCGACAGTCAGTCATTAGGTCTACTACGTGTAGGCTACTGAACTGTCGTTCTGTGACAGTCAGTCATTAGGTCTACGTGTAGGCTGCTGTACTGTCGTTCTGCGACAGTCAGTCATTAGGTCTACATGTAGGCTACTGTACTGCCGCTCTGCGACAGTCATTAGGTCTACGTGTAGGCTACTGTACTGTCGTTCTGTGACAGTCAGTCATTAGGTCTACGTGTAGGCTACTGTACTGTCGTTCTGTGACAGTCAGTCATTAGGTCTACGTGTAGGCTACTGTACTGCGACAGTCAGTCATTAGGTCTACGTGTAGGCTGCTGTGCTGTCGTTCTGCGACAGTCAGTCATTGGAGTCTACGTGTAGGCTGCTGTTCTGCGACAGTCAGTCATTAGGTCTACGTAGGCTGCTGTGCGACAGTCAGTCATTAGGTCTACGTGTAGGCTACTGAACTGCGACAGTCAGTCATTAGGTCTACGTGTAGGCTACTGAACTGTACGTTCTGTGACAGTCGTCATTAGGTCTACGTGTAGGCTGCTGTACTGTCGTTCTGCGACAGTCACAGTCATTAGGTCTACATGTAGGCCTGTACTGCCGTTCTGCGACAGTCGTAGGTCTACGTGCTTGGGCTACTGTACTGTCGTTCTGTGACAGTCAGTCATTGAGTCTACGTGTAGGCTGCTGTGCTGTCGTTCTGTGACAGTCAGTCATTAGGTCTACGTGTAGGCTACTGTACTGCGACAGTCAGTCATTAGGTCTACGTGTAGGCTGCTGTACTGTCGTTCTGCGACAGTCAGTCATTAGGTTCTACGTGTAGGCTGCTGTTCTGCGACAGTCAGTCATTAGGTCTACGTGTAGGCTGCTGTACTGCGACAGTCAGTCATTAGGTCTACGTGTAGGCTACTGAACTGCGACAGTCAGTCATTAGGTCTACGTGTAGGCTACTGAACTGTCGTTCTGTGACAGTCAGTCATTAGGTCTACGTGTAGGCTGCTGTACTGTCGTTCTGCGACAGTCAGTCATTAGGTCTACATGTAGGCTACTGTACTGCCGTTCTGCGACAGTCATTAGGTCTACGTGTAGGCTACTGTACTGTCGTTCTGTGACAGTCAGTCATTAGGTCTACGTGTAGGCTACTGTACTGTCGCTCTGTGACAGTCAGTCATTAGGTCTACATGTAGGCTACTGTACTGCGACAGTCAGTCATTAGGTCTACGTGTAGGCTACTGTACTGTCGTTCTGTGACAGTCAGTCATTAGGTCTACGTGTAGGCTACTGTACTGCGACAGTCAGTCATTAGGTCTACGTGTAGGCTACTGTACTGTCGTTCTGTGACAGTCAGTCATTAGGTCTACGTGTAGGCTACTGTACTGTCGTTCTGTGACAGTCAGTCATTAGGTCTACATGTAGGCTACTGTACTGCGACAGTCAGTCATTAGGTCTACGTGTAGGCTGTCGTTCTGCGACAGTCAGTCATTAGGTCTACGTGTAGGCTACTGTACTGCGACAGTCAGTCATTAGGTCTACGTGTAGGCTACTGTACTGCGACAGTCAGTCATTAGGTCTACGTGTAGGCTGTCGTTCTGCGACAGTCAGTCATTAGGTCTACGTGTAGGCTACTGTACTGCGACAGTCAGTCATTAGGTCTACGTGTAGGCTACTGTACTGCGACAGTCAGTCATTAGGTCTACGTGTAGGCTGTCATTCTGCGACAGTCAGTCATTAGGTCTACTGCGTGTGGCCTGAGTTGATGCATCCACTGTTGTCCATATTGCCCCTCGGTCTCAGCCACTCATGTTATTGTTAATTGTGACGGCCTCAAGTTTTACAGTTACGGCGCCCCACCATTATTTATTTTACCAATCGCCGCCTGTATACTTTCACCCCGAGATTAACGGTAACAGAAGACTGCTGTGTGCTGCAGACCGATAGCGCAGATACCCAGCATGACTGCGATGCTGTGATAAGGTGGTACTCCGGTTACAAATGGCTGCTGGGAAATGTAGTCCAACCACGACACACTGGGCAGATGGTGTGTGTGTGCGCGTGTCAGAGCTCTTTGAGGACACTATCACGTCACAGCCAAAAGACATGCCAACCAATCACCTCCAACAACACAGATAACACGATCCCTCAAATGGGAATATACTAGTTTTGAGACTGAACCAGGGGATATTTACTGTCTAACCCATACATATCAACACAATGGGACTGAACCAGGGGGATATTTACTGTCTAACATACTGCATATCAACACAATGGGACTGAACCAGGGGGATATTTACTGTCTAACATACTGCATATCAACACAATGGGACTGAACCAGGGGATATTTACTGTCTAACATACTGCATATCAACACAATGGGACTGAACCAGGGGGATATTTACTGTCTAACACACTGCATATCAACACAATGGGACTGAACCAGGGGGATATTTACTGTCTTACATACTGCATATCAACACAATGGGACTGAACCAGGGGGATATTTACTGTCTAACATACTGCATATCAACACAATGGGACTGAACCAGGGGGATATTTACTGTCTAACACACTGCATAACAATGGGACTGAACCAGGGGGATATTTACTGTCTAACATACCGCATATCAACACAATGGGACTGAACCAGGGGGATATTTACTGTCTAACATACTGCATATCAACACAATGGGACTGAACCAGGGGGATATTTACTGTCTAACATACTGCATATCAACACAATGGGACTGAACCAGGGGATGTACTGTGTAACACACTGCATATCAACACAATGGGACTGAACCAGAGGGATATTACTATCTAACATACTGCATATCAACACAATGGGACTGAACCAGGGGGATATTTACTGTCTAACATAGTGCATATCAACACAATGGGATATTTACTGTCTAACATACTGCATATCAACACAATGGGACTGAACCAGGGGATATTTACTGTCTAGCATACTGCATATCAACACAATGGGACTGAACCAGGGTGATATTTACTGTCTAACACACTGCATATCAACACAATGGACTGAACCAGGGGGATATTTACTGTCTAACATACTGCATATCAACACAATGGGATTGAACCAGGGGATATTTACTGTCTAGCATACTGCATATCAACACAATGGGACTGAACCAGGGGGATATTTACTGTCTAACACACTGCATATCAACACAATGGGACTGAACCAGGGGGATATTTACTGTCTAACATACTGCATATCAACACATTGGGACTGAACCAGGGGGATATTTACTGTCTAACATACTGCATAACAATGGGACTGAACCAGGATATTTACTATCTAACATACTGTATATCAACACAATGGGATATTTACTGTCTAACATACTGCATATCAACACATTGGGACTGAACCAGGGGGATATTTACTGTCTAACATACTGCATAACAATGGACTGAACCAGGGGATATTTACTGTCTAACATACTGTATATCAACACAATGGGATATTTACTGTCTAGCATACTGCATATCAACACAATGGGATATTTACTGTCTAACACACTGCATATCAACACAATGGGACTGAACCAGGGGATATTTACTGTCTAACATACTGCATATCAACACAATGGGACTGAACCAGGGGGATATTTACTGTCTAACATACTGCATAACAACACAATGGACTGAACCAGGGGGATATTTACTGTCTAACATACTGCATAACAACACAATGGGATATTTACTGTCTAACATACTGCATAACAACACAATGGGATATTTACTGTCTAACATACTGCATAACAACACAATGGGACTGAACCAGGGATATTTACTGTCTAACACACTGCATATCAACACAATGGGACTGAACCAGGGGATATTTACTGTCTAACATACTGCATAACAATGGGACTGAACCAGGTGGATATTTACTGTCTAACATACTGCATATCAACACAATGGGATATTTAATATCTTAACATACTGTATAACAAACACAATGGGACTGAACCAGGGGGATATTTACTGTCTAAAGCATACCGCACATCAACACAATGGGACTTGAACCAGGGGGATATTTACTGTCTAGCATACTGCATATCAACACAATGGGACTGAACCAGGGGATATTTACTGTCTATACTGCATATCAACACCTGCATATCATACACAACAATGGGACTGAACCAGGGGGATATTTACTGTCTAACATACTGCATATCAACACAATGGGACTGAACCAGGGGATATTTACTGTCTAACATACTGCATATCAACACAATGGACTGAACCAGGGATATTACTGTCTAACATACTGTAGAACACCACAATGGGATATTTACTGTCCCTAACATGCTGCATATCAACACAATGGGACTGAACCAGGGGATATTTACTGTCTAACACACTGCATATCAACACAATGGGACTGAACCAGGTGGATGACTGTCTAACATACTGTAGAACACCACAATGGGATATTTACTGTCTAACATGCTGCATATCAACACAATGGGACTGAACCAGGGGGATATTTACTGTCTAACATACTGCATATCAACACAATGGGACTGAACCAGGAGGATATTTACTGTCTAACACACTGCATATCAACACAATGGGACTGAACCAGGTGGATATTGACTGTCTAACATACCGCATATCAACACAATGGGACTGAACCAGGATATTTACTGTCTAACACACTGTATAACAATACCTGGAACCAGGTGATATTTACTGTGTAGCATACTGCATATCAACACAATGGGACTGAACCAGGGGATATTTACTGTCTATCATACTGCATATCAACACACAATGGGACTGAACCAGGGATATTTACTCGTCTAACATGCTGCATATCAACAGCAATGGGACTGAACCAGGGGATATTGTCTAACACACTGCATATCAACACAATGGGACGAACCAGGTGGATATTTACTGTCTAACATGCTGCATATCAACACAATGGGATATGTACTGTCTAGCATACTGCATATCAACACAATGGGACTGAACCAGGGGGATATTTACTGTCTAACACACTGCATAACAATGGGACTGAACCAGGGGGATATTTACTGTCTAACACACTGCATATCAACACAATGGGATATTTACTGTCTAACATACTGCATATCAACACAATGGGACTGAACCAGGGGGATATTTACTGTCTAACATACTGCATATCAACACAATGGGATATTTACTGTCTAACATACTGCATATCAACACAATGGGACTGAACCAGGGGGATATTTACTGTCTAACATACTGCATATCAACACAATGGGATATTTACTGTCTAACATACTGCATATCAACACAATGGGACTGAACCAGGGGATATTTACTCGTCTAGCATACTGCATATCAACACAATGGGATATTTACTGTCTAACATACTGCATATCAACACAATGGGACTGAACCAGGGGGATATTTACTGTCTAAATATACTGCATATCAACACAATGGGACTGGAACCAGGGGGATATTTACTGTGTAGCATACTGCATATCAACACAATGGGATATTTACTGTCTAGCATACTGCATATCAACACAATGGGACTGAACCAGGGGGATATTTACTGTCTAACATACTGCATATCAACACAATGGGATATTGACTGTCTAGCATACTGCATATCAACACAATGGGATATTTACTGTCTAACATACTGCATATCAACACAATGGGACTGAACCAGGGGGATATTTACTGTCTAACATACTGCATATCAACACAATGGGACTGAACCAGGGGGATATTTACTGTCTAACATACTGCATATCAACACAATGGGATATTTACTGTCTAACATACTGTATATCAACAATAATGGGGACTGAACCAGGGGGATGTTTACTGTCTAACATACTGCGTATATCAACACAATGTAATTGAACCAGGGGATATTTACTGTTCAAGACACTGCATATCAACACATGGACTGGAACCTGGTGGATATTTACTGTCTAACATACTGCATATCAACACAATGGGACTGAACCAGGGGATATTTACTGTCTAACATACTGCATAACAACACAATGGGACTGAACCAGGGGGATATTTACTGTCTAACATACTGCATATCAACACAATGTACCGGAACCAGGGATATTTACTGTCTAACATACCATATCAACACAATGGGACTGAACCAGGGGGATATTTACTGTCTAGCATACTGCATATCAACACAATGGGACTGAAACAGGGGGATATTTACTGTCTAACACACTGCATATCAACACAATGGGATATTTACTGTCTAACACACTGTATATCAACACAATGGGATATTTACTGTCTAACATACTGCATATCAACACAATGGGATATTTACTGTCTAACATACTGCATATCAACACAATGGGATATTTACTGTCTAACACACTGCATATCAACACAATGGGACTGAACCAGGGGGATATTTACTGTCTATCATACTGCATATCAACACAATGGGACTGAACCAGGGGGATATTTACTGTCTAACATACTGCATATCAACACAATGGGATATTTACTGTCTAACATACTGCATATCAACACAATGGGACTGAACCAGGGGGATATTTACTGTCTAACATACCGCATATCAACACAATGGGACTGAACCAGGGGGATATTTACTGTCTAACATACTGCATATCAACACAATGGGATATTTACTGTCTAACATACTGCATATCAACACAATGGGACTGAACCAGGGGGATATTTACTGTCTAACACACTGCATATCAACACAATGGGACTGAACCAGGGGGATATTTACTGTCTAGCATACTGCATATCAACACAATGGGACTGAAACAGGGGGATATTTACTGTCTAACATACTGCATATCAACACAATGGGACTGAACCAGGGGGATATTTACTGTCTAACACACTGTATAACAATGGGACTGAACCAGGGGGATATTTACTGTCTAACATACTGCATATCACCACAATGGGACTGAACCAGGGGGATATTTACTGTCTAACATACT
>NW_027000763.1:0-50377 GCF_036934945.1 Oncorhynchus masou masou
TTGTCACGACTTCTACCGAAGTCGTTGCCTCTCCTTGTTCGGGCGGTGCTCGGTGTTGGACGCCACGGTCTTCTAGCCATCATTGATCCTTTTTTCATTTTCCATTGGTTTTGTCTTGTCTTCCCACACACCTGTTTTTCAATCCCATTCATTACCTGTTGTGTATATAACCCTCTGTTTCCCTCATGTCTTTGTCAGAGATTGTTTTATTGTCAGTGTAGTGTGTTTGTTGTGTAGGTGCGTCGGGTCCTTGTATCCTCCAGGTTGTCCCTCCTTGTTTCAGTTTAATCTGCCTAATGACCAGGATCCTGGTGTCTACCCAATGTGCTGAGCACTCCTCCTGGACAGAGTCCGCGCTACATTCAGCTGCTGCAACCATGGTCTCTGTGTGAAGGCACTGTTAGAGAGTCAATCAACCAGAACAAGAGGTTAGGAGACCAAATCTGTGTCCTAGCATTGTGAAATACTGTATATGTAATGGCCTCAATACATTAATGAAGCGCCCTTACATCCTATCCTCTCCCCATACTGAAACAACTTGTTAGGGTGAACCAATAAGACTGACACTATATACCTTCTAAGCATGATAGTTGGCTCATGATTTGTTTCAGGACTTGTTAGGGTAGTTTATTGGGTAAATATTCTCTTCAACTCTTCTTGAACTGCACTGTTTGTTAAGGGCTTGTAAGTAAAGTATTTCACGGAAAGATCTACACTTGTTGTATTCAGCGCATGTGACAAATAAAGTTTGAGTTGATTTGATTTGACTATGTACCTTCTAAGCATGATGGTTGGCTCATGATTTGTTTGTACTGAAATCTATTCAGGGAGGATAAGGGTATATCATAGGCAGTGATGTAGTGGTAAAAACATTGACTGGTAAATGCTGATTGCCGTTCAGGATTAAAGAAGTAACGCTCCCTCTACTTTCAATGCATCTTCCACAAAAGGTGGGTAAATGCTTGAACAAAATAAAATAAAAAGTGTGTAAACAGCTTTTACATGTGTTCCCCCCCCACCACCACTGATTATAGGAGGCTTCTTCTGACAGTATTCACACCTTTCATAAGAAACCTCCAGAGAAATATTCATATTCACCGTAGCTGTCATTTAAACTTGGACTAACCTGGCCAAGGCCAAACAGTATATGGCGTTTTCTCTGGGTGTGCGGTCGCAGTGGAGAGAAAAGGCCTCCAGTGAGGTGGTGAGGATCTGGGCGGAGTTTGGCGAGGCAAACACAGGTCTGAGATTGGTGTCTCTGGAAATGGGCGGGAGCGGGACTCTGCTCCTCCATTGGTTGCTGTTCTGATCCCCACTCTCATCCTCCTCACATCCCTTCCCTCCACATCCCCTCTTCTTCCCCCTCTCTTTCATCCCCCTCGTGGCCACAGGGTGGAGCTTCGGTAGTTGAAGAGGTTTATCCTGGGATGCCAGGGCGCGGAGCGGGCAGGATACATGAGATGGGCAGTTGATGGGGATCAAACGTCGAGAGGCTGTGGACATCACCCTGATACCCGCCTTGGCCTCACTCCTCCTGGGCTTGGAGGACATCTTGGGGAGGGTGAAGCCGTCCACCAGGACCGTGTCGCCCACCCTGGTCCTGAACGGAGCCCTGTTGAGGCCCATGCAGTGCCTGGATGCTGCCCTCCTCTGCCCCAGCCTCACCCAGCCCTTTATCTGGAGGTATGTCCGCATGGGCAGGGCCATACCTGGGAGGACCACCACAGAGCACAGCTTGGTGGCCAGGTGATGCACACACTCCCTGTGGCCCTACTGAAGGGCGATCCTCAGGGGCTCACGACCCTGGGGATCCCGACAGGCAAGGGTCAGAACGCTGCTGGCGATAAAGAGTTTGAGGATGGTGAGCTGGCCGCGCTCGATGGAGGCGACAGCGGGACACTTGGCGACGTCGGGGTGGGCCGTCTGGTGGCACCACTCACGGTAAGGGTGAACCCCCACCGGCTCAATGACACGCACCCCCTCTCCAGCAGCCAGCCGGCCAGGTCCAGGTGGCCCAGAGAAGCAGCGATGTAGAGTGCCACCCGGAGCTGGAACCTGGAATAATACAGAATCAATGTATTTATAACACGTTTCAAGTTTTTTTGTCAAGTTCACAAGATACAGTGGGTTATAAAACAGTACAGTAAAATGCTTACTTGCAAGCTCTTTCCCACAATGCAGTATTAAATATCAGGGTAAGAGAAAAAATATGAAGGAAAAAAAAACACGAGAATATAATTGTAAGCTATATACAGGGTCAGTACTATCATTGTAAGCTATATACAGGGTCAGTACCATCATTGTAAGCTATATACAGGGTCAGTACTATCATTGTAAGCTATATACAGGGTCAGTACCATCATTGTAAGCTATATACACGGTCAGTACCATCATTGTAAGCTATATAAAGGGTCAGTACCATCATTGTAAGCTATATACAGGTGTCAGTACTATCATTGTAAGCTATATACAGGAAGTCAGTACCATCATTGTAAGCTATATACAGGGTCAGTACCATTTGTACCAGCTATATAAAGGTTCAGTACCATCACTGTTGATAGTACATCATTGTCTATCATACAGTTCAGTGTGTAGATGTGTATTCTGACCTCATCAGAGTTGCAGGCAGGTGGGAGGCTCAGTCTGAAGGAGCAGGAAAGCACACTGCTGGGACACCAGGGTCATGAGCCTGGCCCAGGTGTCCACAGTGCCCAAGACTGAGAGGGCTCCCCCGGGAGGCACTGAACACACGCACCACCGGCTCCCGCTGAAGTATAAGACCATGGACATACAGTAAATTCACTTGTTTTACATAAATACCTATTTGTGTTTCTACACCGAGTAAACAAAACATTATGAACACCTGTTCTTTCCATGACAAAGACTGACCAGGTGAATCCAGGTGAAAGCTATGATCCCTTCATGATGTCACTTGTTAAATCCACTTCAGTGTAGATGAAGGGGAGCGGACAGGTTAAAGAAGGATTTTTAAGTTTTGAGACAATTGAGGCATAGATTGTGTATGTGTGCCATTCAGAGGGTGAATGGGCAAGACAAAATATTTAAGTGCCTTTGAACGGGGTAGTAGGTGCCAGGTGCACCGGTTTGTGTCAAGAACTGCAATGCTGCTGGGGTTTTTCACACTCAACAGTTTCCTGTGTGTATCATGAATGGTCCACCACCCAAAGAACATCCAGCCAACTTGGCACAACTGTTGGAAGCATTGGAGTCAACATGGGCCAGCATCCCTGGGGAACGCTTTCAAACACCTTGTAGAGTCCATGCCCCAACGAATTGAGGCTGTTCTGATGGCAAAAGGCGGGGTGCAACTCAATATTAGGAAGGTGTTTCTCATGTTTGGTACACTCAGTATATATAAGTTAGGAGTCATATAATTACAGGGGTAAGATGAAGTGGCTCCTTTGCACTGATCTTAGGTCTGGTTTGTGTTTTTACTGCTAATGGTAAAGGTTAGGATTTGGTGAGTGTAAACTGATCCTAGATCTGTGCCCAAGGGCAATTTCTATCCAGAGACAAATCAAAGGTCCATCATGCTATTTAAACTTATAATCTACCACCATCTCGTGGCTCAAATTTGTAACAACATTTTCTAATTCATGTGCTGTACTGAGTTTTGTTCTATCACATTGAACACTAATCTGGGTGCAGATTAAATTGAAGACTAATCTGGGTGCAATTAAATTGAGGACTAATCTGGGTGCAATTAAATTGTTAACAGAAATATTATGAATATGTATTTCAATGAACCCAAAGGGCCTGCCAGGTCCTACTATACGGCCTGTGTCAAGAACTGCAATCTGCTGTGGTTTTCACTGTGCTCTACTGTTTCTGCTGTGCTGTACTGTACTGACACCACTGGGTAAAGACTCTTCAGATACTGTTAGCGAACACCAGACTGAGGGAAGCATTACATGGGGAAAAGGTTTAACTGTAAGGGTGTTTGGTACAAAGCAACACCATCGGGCCACATTTCAGCTCTATCCCAGGTCAACCATACAATACTAGATTTCCACTGTCAACCAGCAAGAAGGAGAGACAGACAGAAGGTCTGAGCTTTGACTATGTCAATGATGGGATGTGTAAGTAAGGAGTAAGGAACACAAATAAACATTATTCTGATGGTTAAATGGTACTTGTACATAACCACTCTCCTCTGTTAGCAAATCTTCCACAGAACTTTGTGGAAAGATGAGTTCTGTCCCTTCTGGCTCTGGACATTACCCAGGGACCTCTGTACAACAACACTTTGTGTTTTTAATGCTAATGGTAAAGGTTAGGAGTGTTCTTACTAACCAATCACTCTACCATAACCATGGTCTTGTGCCCAAGGGCAATTTCTATCCAAGACAAATCAAAGGACCTCCATACTATATAAACCATACTATATACCACCACACTATACAGTGGGGCAAAAAGTAAGTCAGCCACCAATTTCAATTCACTTAAAAAGATGAGAGAGGCCTGTAATTTTCATCATAGGTACACTTCAACTATGACAGACAAAATGAACAAAAAAATCTGGAAAAATCACATTGTAGGATAAATGAATTTACAAATTATGGTGGAAAATAAGTATTTGGTCACCTACAAGAAGCAAGATAATCTGGGTGCAGATTAAATTTAAGAAGTCCTAATCTAACCTGCAGATTAAATTGAATTAACTAAATCACCTAATCATACTATTAAATTGAATACTATATAACCATACTATATAACCATACTATATAACCATACTATATATCACCATAAATATAATATATATATACAATATAATACTACTATATAACCATACAATATTATTCAGTTTTTGATTTGTTATAAGTTTGAACACTTTATGTTGTTGATTTGAAATCAGCACAAATACAGTTTTAATCTTTATGTTTGAAGTCTGAAATGTTACAAAGTTCAAGGGGGTCCAATACTTATCACCAACCACTATATACACCACACTATATCTGATACACATATGTTAATATATATTCAAGCATACTTTGATATATTTTCACCATACATATATAATCATACTATATAAGCAGGCACTATTTGGCACTACTATATGCACAACTATATATACCCATACTATATATCACCATACTATATCATAGGATGGCACCATATATCTCAGCTACTATATAGTGCCTCACCTAATATATATAATCACATATAACCATACTATATCAAGTAATCCTTTATATCCAGAGGATATAACCATACTATATGGAAACACTATTTATAACCATACTATTTATCACCACACTATATATAACCATACTATTTCACCATACTATATAACCATACTATTATATCACCACACTACTATGGATCACCATACTATATATGTCACCACACTATATATAACCATACTATATATCACCATACTATTCCATACCACAGACAGATGTCAATGTTTACCATACAATAATTGTATTGAAGCTGTTTCAAATATATGTACAATTAAGAATATATTTCAAGCAAAACTAGGTGTATCACCATATATAGCACACCAACTATATAGGCACACACTATATATATCACCACACTATATGTTCTTATAATGATACTATGAAGCTGTCACAATTTAGCAGCTATCCCGAATTGGCCAGTATATATACAGCTCCACGGAAGGCCTACCTATTATTTCAGTAACCAGCTGCTATATCAAACACTTTAGTAATATCCAATTTTCACCACACTATATCACACACTTGTATCAATTGCAAAACTGTATATCTGGAAACATGTAGGAGCCGTAATATGTCACACATATATCAGAGTTGAGGGCAATGGGGAACAATTTGTTCAACACAGACACCATTATGAAAGTGTTCCACCCAGACAGATGTAAAATGCAGCTTATTTACCATTCAATAATTAAAACTGGAGACTTTGGCATACATTAAGAAACCAAGGCTTTTAATAGTATATACCAAAATATCACGGCAAATCACAATTCTTAGACACAAACTGGAAGGCGCGAGGTATATTCAGATATAACAAAAAACCACACTTGTGACCTTGAATCCATCAATAGCCTATATATAAGCATAGGTTATGTGTCACAGTGGTAAATATATAGGCTACAGTCTTGTCCCATTGCAACAACTCCCAAATGTACTGGGTCACCATATGAAGTTGCACACTGGCAGGAACTATTTAGTAGCCTATATCCGGGAAAGTGTTGGCCTTTAAAAACCGCATTGTAAAACAATTCTACATAATTTTACATGACAAATATTTTTTGGCATCTATATCACCATACATATCAACATGATCGAAATGGCAGACTACTTGACACTGACAAACTTATATCTGAGATCAATAAAAATTTGTCTTCTATCCCATTATAGCCTATAGGCACTTTATGGTTGATATGAAGCTGTTTCAAAATAGCCAGCTCACTTTGATTTTTCAAGCACTTAGTTGTGCAGGGCTGATGGCAAAAATAGAAACAGCTTTGTTTCACTGACTTCACCACAGCATGATGGCACTGCTCACTGTCTGATGAATTGTCAGGCTATGCAGCTGTGTGGCAAATAGCTCAGCTCCAAAGTGCCTCAAATGCTTTTTGACAAACAAGTTTGCCAGAGTTGAAGAAATATTTTGGAAACACAAGGAGAGTCTTGATCTTCCCATCAATCAAGTAGTCAACACTGAGGAGCTTTTCCCACACAGACACCCATTATGGAACCCAGACAGATGTTGTTTACCATACATTTAATTTAAAAAAATTGAAAAGAAATAAGCCTGTTTAATGTCTATACCACGTGCTGTTTTTTCACTGAAAGATTTGGCCATTCCCCCCAAGGTGACTCTGTAGTGGTATCCAATTGGTAGTTACAGTTTGTCCCATTGCTAAAACAAATGGCTTGGGAAAAAATAAACTATTGGTCCTCTGTAGCTATGAGGAGGGCAGGATAATTGCTTCACGACAGAGGCAACTATTATGGCTTTTATCCCTGAATGAAAGTTATTAAAACAAGAATTTAATTCTGAAAATAGACAGAGCTTAATTTTTTTTCCGAACAAATGAGTTGTAGAGGCTTCTTTGACACCAGAACTTCATGCAGCTATGATTCTATTAAAAATCAAATGATGAAGGCCAGAACTTTGGAGAAACTTATAGAAGGTAGGATTGACGAATGAGGCTCAAATAAATGAATGAACTGACTTGCAGTTATTGGCTGGTTGTGATGGCTCGATGGCAAAATCCTCTTGCATCACATTTTCATACTAAAACAAAATTCAAAATTTTGAATACAAAATAGGTCATTTATTATAATTGTTACATAGCAAATGAAAACAATGTTTGGGGCTTATTATTTTTTGGCACAGAGGCTTACCGGATGGTATTTGAAAGATTATTAAATAGTCATCAGCAGGGCTGATTCTTTAAGGTACAGTCCAGATACACACACAGTGCAACTCTGTTATAGAAAAATCAAGTGTTGGCCTTTTTAAAACCGCACTGAAATTTGAATTTTACATAGGCTGGAGACTTTGGCATCATAAAGATTTTTTAAACAAATGATCAAATGGGGCTACTTTGACACTGACAAACTTAGTATCTAGATCAATAAAAACGACCTGATCTTGAATCCATCAATAGCCTATAGGCCTAGGTTTGTGGAGAAACATATGATTTGAAGTACAATGAGGAGGAAATTAGTCCTAAAAATGCTTTCCAGTTTCATGACTCACCCAATGATGCGCAGCTCACTGGCTGGATTGTCGATGCGCTCGTGTCAAAAGCCTATCTCTCTCTCTCTCTCTCTCTGTTTTGTAAAACAATGTTTGGGAGTTGATCAAATATTTTGGTAGTCTACAGCAGAGTCTTAACTTTTCAGCAAGAGTCATTGCTTTTCAACCTGTGTTTTCCCTCGATTATATTTGAAATATTGCAAAAGGCCTGTTTTGTCTGCGTGCTGTTTTTTCACTGACAGATTTGCCTCACGTTCCCGACTGTAGGCTATTCTTTGTTATTGGGCTACAATCACTCGGAAAATTTTTTGGTCCTCATGCAAGCTATCTTTGCACAAGCATGCGATGCCATATATTTGACGCAGGTGTTTATTTTTCAACATGTTTGTCAATGACTGGAACAAAATATAATTGTATGAGCTATGCCTCTGTGTCCCGGCATGTGTTGTACCCCTACTATCTGGCTTGGTGGGGCGATTCACAGTACTGATGAAAAATCAAGTACAGTTCTGCATGCCTGCTTCACTGATATTCAATGTGTCGTCATGCATTTGTGCATGCACGCTGTTAACGGTCATACCCGTCTTGCTAGCTAATTTAGCTAGCTCATCAACCAGTATTAAAAAATTCATGCAAGCTATTTCATTGACTGGAACAAAATATAATTGTATGAGCTATGCTGTGTCCCGGCGTTGTTGTACCCTCTGCTATCTGGCTTGGTGGGGCGATCTCGTTCTGCATGCCTGCTTCACTTATATTCAATGCTATCATCAACCAGCTTTTTCTGCACGATAGCACTTATTAAAGCCTTGAAACTCATGGGGACCTCACTGTTACCACGGGTCATCGAGCTAGCCCTTATTTGGCATCAGGGTTGCATCGGTTTCCACTGGATGTGACAGCTTGTTAGGCTGGCTAGCTAGGTAGCTAATTCGCTAACGCAAACTGTTTATCACGTAGCAGCCTATGCTGACGAGCGTCGCTAGCATCTAGCTAACATAGATAAAGTTTAGTCGTGGGTCCACAAAATCAAACAAATGGTACTAAACTGATGACAAAATCATGTTTCGAAAATGTAGTAGCTATTTATGTTGTTGTTTAATGACATTGCGAATATAATAATTTTTGACATTTAACTACCGGTATGTATCGAATCCTGTTTCGGCATGAGAAAAGTATTAATCGCAAATTCCAGCACGAACGGATACCGGAAAATAGAAATAAGAGAACCGGTCACGAATGCGGAGCCACGCCCTAAAATAACATGTGACCACAAGGCGTTTGTGACACATTCATGCGTTCCAATGTTGTCATAATTGTCTGTAGGTTCTAAATTGCTTATGAGCTTGGCTTCCCTTCAGAAAGCAGCTGATTCTTGTACTCTACAGCTGTATTTTCCTACAATTAATAATAATATTAGCAACAAAACAGATTTCATTCCTTAAAATGATATTGCCAGATGGAAGAAAATAATAAGGTAGGCCTAAACTGTAATAAGATATACCTTAAAGACTGCTTGTGTTTAATCCTGAATCCAGTTGCCCCTCTTGTACTGGGATAAAACAATAGGGAACCCATGAACCTTATGGAGGAGTGCATGTGTTTTGTAGACACACCTGGGTTCTAAACTGGCTGAGGTAAACATTTTAGGAAAGCCTGGGTTTTTAAATCCCGGTGAAAGCAGATATGACAAGGTTTGTCAATGTCATGTTGCCCTTCTATTTAGATGAAACTACCGAAAAGGATCATTTTTCTTCTCCTAATCCACATTTTCTAGCAAAAAAACATGTTCATGCTTTAGGGCTGGTGGCTCCATACATATTGGTCAAATGTAAAGTGTGTGTGTGTGTGTGGGGGGGGGGTCATGGATAAGATGGGGTATAGGCCTACACTGTCTTCATCCTCTAAACTCTGGATGTTTACTAACTTTGGGAAGTTGGAAACACAAGCATCTTCATATACAATAGGTTTGTTTCAAAATTAGCATGTTTCTGGTCAATTTGTATTTTTAATCAGCTCAAGGTATCGGTTGTCTTAAACCACAGGTTTAGGATCAGATGACCCATTAGGGGGGTGAAAGAACAGTTGACCCTGTACCAGTGGTTAGTGTTAACTTCTACGAACACGTTACAGCGCAGGCATCCCACTGGGCACCAACTGGTTGAATCAACGTTGTTTCAACGTAATTTGTCAATGTATTGTGACATGGAATCTTCTTGGAAAATACATTGAATCATCAACATAATCTGTTGTTTTGAGGGTGAAATTTCAACCACAGGATGATGTCATCATTGTAAATCAAAATTAGCATTTATAGTGATGCTATCATTGGCAATGTTGACGTACCACAACCATCTCTGTTGTGTTGCAGTTGTTTAATTGGCCCAACGTTGCCAATGCTCCTCCACTCTTTAACAGTTAAAAATTATTTCAGTATGATATTTGTTGTATATTAAGTTTGATTATTTGCAATATAATTACATTTCTACCAGGAGCAGAGCAATTCTACCAGGAGCAGAGCAACCTCAGTGATGGAAACCACAGAAGAGGGGAAGCTCAACAATGTGGAACATCAGACACTTATGGACTTCCTTCAAAACCTAACTGAGAAGTATGTTCTGTTTTCTTTGGTACTATCACACCTTCAAGGAAATAGGATCAAATTAGAAACGGATCAATCGGAAAAAATGTTCAGTGCTAGAAAAGTTGTCACATTGCAATTTTGCCAAAACAACTGACACAAAGCAAGTATAACTTCACGATCAGGCAAATAATTAAATAAAAACAATTCTGCCACGCATCCTGATATGACAACATTTATAACAATATTGTTTTCAGGCAATGGAGGGGGATTCGTGAGGGCATGTTTGACCCGGTAAGATCATGTTACTGACAATTTAATTAGATTACCATGAAAACTCTGCATAATGTTTAACCTTGTTCATAAGCTTTTGAAAGACGCACTATGCAACATTTTAAAACACTTCTTCTGTTTCTGGAATACAGCTGACAAAACAACAGCTTGCCGGCTTGTGTCTGAGGATTGTCCAGTTTTTATCGGACAAGCTGATGCAGATCATCATCCCAGGTCTTTACGAACTACTGGGCATCCAAGATACTGCCTCCTCTCCATTGTCACAGAGATCTCTCACAGCGTCACTCACCAGTTTGTTAGACGATAAGGTTAACACCAAGTCCCGCGTGAGATTTACTGAGGCTGGTGTACCTAAGAGGCCAGGCAGTCGAAAGTCTTACAATAGCTTTCGCATCCCGACTCCCTACCCTTCCTCCAACTGTATGGAGCAGGAAGAGGAAGAAGAGCAGGAATCACAACTTAAGTTCAAGGAGATTTACCTGACTAAGGGCAGTGGAAGCTACCTGCCCAAGGGGGCCATGAGGTATGTTCTTAAAGGGAAATTTAACAACTTCATATTCATCTCCAGCATCACCATATGTGAAAATTACACATTTACATGCTTTGTAGTAAAAAAAATATAGAGGGACGTAACTGTTTCCAATAGTGCTGAGAAATTAGTGCTTTTTGAGGTTGGTTTGGTTTCGATTCAAATATTTAAAAAATAATCACGGTTTTGGATTTCAATACTTTTTTTAGACATTGAATGCACTATGGATTATGTGTGTTGAATGCTGTAACAACACATAATAAAACAATGAATAAAAGTCCCATGATGGTAGTGACTGTCCATTACTGTTTATGACTTATCAACCATCATTTACTTTCTCATATAAAATATTTATTTGATGACTTTATTATTTCATTCCAAGTCATCAACTCATCTCTATAGAGCTGCTGCTTATCCTGTCTGACAAAATCACTATTTTAGTAGTTCTTCTAAGTAAATAAGACCTACTTTTATGACCGCTGAACACCAACTGTCAATCACTTAGATCATGTATTTCCAGGTAGAGAATCCTCGCAACGCAACTGCTTTTTATCTCTCTCATGCATTCTCTCGTCTCTCCGTCTCAGTCAATGAGGTTTCCGTATCTGCTCCACACAGAGTGGACAAGTAAGTGGGCGTGCAATGGATTATGGGAATTAATTGCCATATTTTCTGTGCTAAACTATGTAGAATATTGGCCTGTTGGAAACTACAACTCCCTACTACATTGCATAGTTCGTGATTGATCTGATTTATCTCCACAGAAACTGAGCATCGAGCTCACAGAAAAAGAAAAAAAATCGGTCAATTAGTTGTTTAAAAACCGAAAAATAACAATAACGTTGGTTAAATGCTCAGCTCTAGATTCTAATGACATCATCAGTGTGCATCGTGTGATTTTAACCAATTATGAGTAGGCATTGCCTACTAATTGGTTGATGATGTCATAGAAAACACTTATCTTCCTCTTTCTTTTTTACTACAAAACATAGAAATGCCCGTTTTTCACATATGCTGATGTTGGGGTGGTGCTGGAGATGATGAATATGAAGTTGAAACATTTAGAAATTTCCCTTTAACATTTCTTCAAACTGCCTTGTATTTATGATTGTCCTTGAAGTTATTAGAAGTTACAGTATTTGAAGTTTATAGCAATTTGGATTTTTGTAGAGGATAGATATTGCCAGGATAGATAGATATCTACAGGCCAGTTTCAATACAAATGATTTATACAAAATACATTTTATTGGGCTTTAGAAATTAAGCAGTTAGGCTGACATCACACTAAGGTTTTTTCTCAGAGAAACAGCAGCGTTTTCCTCATTGTTTTCAATGGTGCAGATGTATTTGACACACTGAATGTGCATCACAGCCTTACATATTATTTGTTTGACTGTGATGATTTCTATTGTTTTTTTTCCAAGGACTCTAACCTCTCTGTCTGATGTGCAGAAGAAAACAACCAACTCTGAGACGCTACAAGTCCTCTTAGGTGTCTCAGAGGACACCCTCGTCACCTGTGTGCAGGACAGCCTGCAAGGTTCTCTCTCCAAACTTGCATGCATGTCCAATTCTCCATCTGGAAGTGCAGGCTCTATGATGCTAACCCCTGCTGTAATGGCAGAGTTGGCTAAAGATGTCAAGTCGGCCTTATCAGTGGTCGTTAAGAGTGCCTCCGCAAGTCAAACCTCTCTAGTGACACCGGTAAGGGGAGACTCACAGACCAAGGTGACTGAGAGCATGGTGAGAGAGCTGGCTGCTAAACTTGAAAAAGTTGACCAAGAGAGCAAGAGTCTAACAGGGCAAGTCATGACCACCATCTCTGACACAATGGTGGCTTTTGTTGACGAGAACAAACAGAATTTGCTGAAAGATCTGAAGGACAAGATCACGTTTTTGGCATCGCATGTTGGCTTCATTGAGGATCTTGATGCCCTGATAAGGAAATACGAGAGCAGCTACAATATTGGTGAATCTGGTTCCTCCTGCACGCTCACATCTAAGAGCATCCAAAAACTCTCCAGCCGGGAGTTTCAAACATCAGCAATACAAGCAGTGAGTGGAGTTCTTGCCAAAAAGTCAGTAGTTTGAGCTTTCCTAGTTCAGTCGTTCAGTCTGAGTTAACAGGTGCTGTATCAGGTCAAACATTGTCTGGCATTGTAAAGACAGAGTCAATTCACCCAGTGGGCTCAGCAGCGTCAGTAGTTGTTAAGACTTTCGTGTCAGATATGAAGTCCTTGGCTGAATCTGAAGAGAGTCCCCAACAGAAGAGTGCCTGGTCTGCTGCTGTTCACATTTACCACAGCATCCAAAACAACTTGAAAGATTATTTCGGCAAGCTTCAGCGATGTGCCTTAAAGAGTATTGTCACATCTGATGACAACATCACAAATGCTGAGTTTAAGGAGACAGTTCCACTTCCTTGCTTAGACATGAAATATAGGCCCAGTAAGAGTGAGCCTCAGTTGCCAGAGTCCACTGGTGAAGTTACTTTACAAAGAGGCCTAAGTGAGTGCTCAAAACTTCTTTGGGCACAAACTGAGTCAGAAGAAAGCAAGCTCCTTCTGACAACTTGCACCAAAGAAGTCATCTCAGAGCTTCTGGTCTTGTACAACACTGAGATGTCAAGGAGGACCCCTGTACACTGTTGGAGAAAAAGGATCAGACTTCTCTATTGAGAGAGAGAAATTTGTAGAGGGTGTTCTGGCTCAGCTTGGGGATATCTCCCATTCCAGGGCCTCATCACCAATAGTATATGAGTTCCCCTGTCAAATTGAGGACAGCAGAAGTAAGGCCACAGCTTCTTTGACCAGTCTGTTAGATTGTATTAGAAAACTCTCAAGTGAGGAATTTAAGAGAAATGCCACTCAAGCAGTGAGTGAGTTCCTAGTTAAAAAGTCCACCAGTAGCTTAACTAGTGCAAAGCCTGCTTATTCTGTAGCATCCAGGTCTTGTTCCATTCAAAACCAGTACACATGGTCAAAGGATATTTGTGCGGATTCTGCTGCCTTTGGCATCATTGACACATTTGTGGAAGACCTGCAGAGCTCGGCGCAACCTGCAGAAGTAGAGGAGAGAGAACCTGACCTCCAGGAAAATGCACAAAAGCTACAGAGCAGGATCTGGTCTGCTACCACTAGTTTATATAACAATATTAAGAAGACATTAAAGGACTTCATCATTCATCAGCGGAGGTCAGACATGCTGAGCAGAATGTCTAGTCATATACCCACAGAGGACTCTGGACATCTTGGGACTAAGGAGTACCTTGGTTTGGCAAGCCAGGACTTGAGGCAAGCTAGTAAGAGTGTGCCTCACTTGCGCAGTTTGAACCTTGAAGTGGCTCTACACAGGGGTGTCAGCGAGAGTTCAAAACTTCTCTGGACTGAAACAGACGAGGCTCTACTGACCAATAGTACCAAAGAGGTCATTTCAACAATCTTGACCTCATGCGAGGATCAGACATCAAATGCACCTTGCTTCTCCACAGTAGGAAAGAAAATATCTGATATGTCCCTTGAGGTCAACATGTTGGTAGGTGGTGTTCTGTCTCAGCTGAAGGACATCTCCTTGTCAAGGTCCCCAACACCATGTGAAGACATGTTTGAACGTCTCCAAGGTTCTCCTGAGCGAACCTCTCCAGTAAGTCTAGATTGCAGCACGGCTGCCTCCAAAGGCATTGCATCTTCCCACAGTCTTTCAACAAAGAGCCTCCAAAAACTCTCTAGTCATGAGTTCCAAACCAAAGCTGAGAAAGGAGTGAGTGAGGTCCTCTCTAGATCATTTAACATTGTGGAGGAAGGTACAACAGATAAGTACCTTCAGTCTGTATCTACATCCACCACATCTACTGATATTATACAAACCATGGTGAAAGACCAGCAGGAGCTCACCCAGACCACCCAATCATCTGACATGGTATCTGGAACCTCCCTGCTCACCACTGGACAGGTTTCTGAGAAAAGGATCTGGTCTGTTGCTCGTAACATCTACTACAGTCTGCAAAGTAAGATTACGGAGTTTCTCAGAAAAGATCTTCAAAGATCAGACACAACACTTGGTTCAATCCAAATCTTTACATATCAAAGCAGTCCTGCATCACAAAGAGCAAGTCTCGGCCATCTTGAGGTCAACCAGAGCAGTGTTACACCTGGTGGAAACGATGCCTGTGTGGACATTCCGCACAAATTACTACCTAAAACCACTGAGCTCTCAGGATCCATGCTGGAGGATATTGACACGATCCGTTGTAGGAGTGCTGACAGCCAAAATACAAGAAATACCTCTTCTTCACGCTCCTCCATCTCTCTAACACCTACTTCAAAATTAAGGCAGTCGAAATGGCACTTTGCCTTACCCGGGACTCCCATCCCCACTGAGTTTCCTGCTCAGATTGACTTTCCCATTGTTAGAAACACAATCATTGAGGACTTCTTTCACACAGAGGACTTACTTCCTGTAACCTTTGTGGACAAAGTCAGGCAAGCTGCTGGGGTGGTAGTGGACATTATGGTGGAAAGTGTTGAGAACACACAGGAAGATGGACAGGGTGCTTCACATCTTGACGACCTCCGATCTGCTGTTAGGAAATTGAGAAAAATCATTTCCACTTGGACCATCCACATTTTCAGCCATGAATTGGTGGATAAAGTGATAGCCCTTCAGGACAGCCACAGCACTCCACAGGTCTTAACATTGGAAGCAGCCAAAAGTGCTTCAGACTCCATTCTTTCAAGGCTGAAATGGGGAAAGGAACAATGTGCCATATCCAAGGAGCTCTCCTCTCAGCTTCTCCAGATATTTGCTGAAGAGACAGTGAAGGGCTTCCTGAGACAGTGGTCAGATGAGTATGAAAATATAAACTTTGATGTTTCAGTCCAGAACGATCCAAAGACTTCTACTTGCATGGTCATTCTTCAAATGATCACCAAAGCCACTGCTAAATGTTATTTTGAGTCCGCTACCAGCGTGGCCACCAGTGACATTGTAGAAGGCGTGTTTGATTTGGAAAGGGATACCATCAGCAGTACTGGAGAGCAGGTCCTCACCTTTAACACAAAGGTATAGTACACATACATCTTTCATGAATAACACTGCTGTTGACCTTTTATGAGATATATGATTCTTTGTGTCATGGCATTGCACTGCTTCTTTGCAATTGATATGCTGTACTTTAAGATATCGAACATTTTTCAGTTTGTTTTAATGTGCCTTTTCCCACCAACCAGGGTTCCAAGAAAGTTAGTAAGAACCTCTGTCCTCAAGAGTCTCTGGAGTACCAGCCTCAGAACATTTCCCCTACTGTGTACTTTACAGGTAAGCCCTGCTGTTGTTTAGGCTGCTGCTCAGTCAAGACTGAGACATTATCCCTTTACCATTCCACTAATTCATTTGGAAAGACATTGTACTCCTCTGAGTTGTTACCTATGACATACTGTACTGTGGGCTGGGTGGTAGCCTAGTGGGTTAAGAGGTTGGGCCAGTAACCGATAGGTTGCTGGTTCAGAATCCCTGAGTTCACGAGGCAAAATCTGTCAATGTGCTCTTGAGCAAGGCACTTAATCCTAATTGCTCCTTGTAAGTCTCTCTGGATAAGAGTGTCTGATAAATGAGTAAACATGTAAATTGATGGCATGCTGGATGGTCTTTCGTTGCAGAGACGATGACAACATCTCATGGCTCCTTTTCTCCAGAGGGAATTTATGATATCGCATCGTCCTTCCCACTTGAAGAGAAGAGTCGCAAACCCTCCCTTTTCACCAGATTGTCTAGATCCATCACGAAAGGCTTTCTCAGCCCATTCAAATCTTCAAGGAAAACCAAATTATTTAATTAAATTCCTCATTATAACAACGAGAGCATTCATTTGTTCAGATGAGAATCTAATCGTATTGGTCACATACGCCGAAAACAACTGTGAGAGGCTTTATTTCGAGCCCATTCCCAACAATGCAGAGTTAAAAAGTAAGAAAATATTTTCTAAATAGTAACACAATAACAATAACAAGGCTATATACAAGGAGTACCAGTACCGAGTCAATGTGCGAGGTAGTTGAGGTAATACAGTATGTACATGTAGGTAAGGGTAAAAGTGACAATGCAATCAGCATAGATAATAAACACAGTAGCAGCAGCTAGTGTGAAAGTTGGTCAGTGTCACAGTGAATGTGTGGGTAGAGTGTAGTGAGTGTGCATCAAGCCAATTCAAGAGAGTCAGTGGAAAACAATTAGAAAAATACATCAATAACAAAGGGGGTCAATGCAAATAGTGCAGGTGGCCATTTAATTAACGTTCAGCAGTCTAATGACTTGGGGTAGAAGCTGTTCAGCAGTCTAATGACTTGGGGGTAGAAGCTGTTCAGCAATCTAATGAGCTTGGGGGTAGAAGCTGTTCAGCAGTCTTATGGCTTGGGGGTAGAAGCTGTTCAGCAGTCTAATGGCTTGGGGGTAGAAGCTGTTCAGCAGTCTAATGGCTTGGGGGTAGAAGCTGTTCAGCAGTCTAATGACTTTCAGGGGGGGGTAGAAGCTGTTCAGCAGTAGAAGCTGTTCAGCAGTCTAATCTTGGGGGTAATGTTCAGCTTGGGGGTAGAAGCTGTTCAGCAGTCTAATGGCTTGGGGGTATGTTCAGCAGTCTGGCTTGGGGTAGAAGCTGTTCAGAAGCTGTTCAGCAGTCTAATGGGGGGTAGAAGCTGTTCAGCAGTCTAATGACTTGGGGGTAGAAGCTGTTCAGCAGTCTAATGAGGGGGTAGAAGCTGTTCAGCAGTCTAATGTCTGTTAAGGAGCCAGACTTGGTGCTCTCGTATCGCTTGCCGTGTGGTAGCAGAGTGAACAGTCTATGACTTGGGTGGTTGGAGCCTTTTGCCAATCATTTACATATCACTTATTTTATTTTGATTTGATGTCATATTGTAAACGTATGTATCTGTTTTGCTGAAAATATGATTTTGAAAACAATGAATGTCTACCAGTGCTTCATAAAACAGTTATATTTATTTTTGTATTTTCAAAAGACAGCAAATAGCCAATCAAGTATCAACATAAGTTAAATGAAAGACAGATTTAATTTTCAGTGAATAATTGTCTTGTCCAGTGAGCAACTCAATGACATCATTAGATCACCTCCAAGAAGCATCTTCAACGTTCACCTGACAACCCATTGGATAAGACACATACACTAACCAAGTGTTTCGTACCTGTCAAGAAGGTTGAGATCAGAATATAAGGTCCATAAACAAACTGAAAATGGCATACTGAAGATGGAGTCAAAAGGCCCTCAGCCTTTCACCCTTTTCATAGCAATGGAATATGTGACACAGTTCGTTATAGTTCATGTTATCTACAAAAAATGATAAAGGCAGATTCGATTATCCAGTTTTTTTTTTTTTCTTGTCCAAAAAAACAACTTTTTTTTTTTAAATCGACAGAACTACCGTCCTTGGGTGTTCCTGATGTAACAGTATAATTTTAAAACGTCCCCTCGCCCATACCCGAGCCCTTCTGCACACATCAACAACAGTCACCCTAGAAGCGTCGTTACCCATCGCTCCACAAAAGCCGCGGCCCTTGCAGAGCAAGGGGAACAACTACTTCAAGGTCTCAGAGCAAGTGACGTCACCGATTGAAACGCTATTTAGCGCACACCGCTAACTAAGCTAGCCGTTTCACATCCGTTACACTGAGCTCACAGTAAAAGGTTAAACTTGACATGTTATTGTGAGTTCTGGAGGCAGCAGATGCTGTTGGTGGTCGATCAAGGGCACTTCCTGTCTACGCACTGCTTCCCGCCCTCTTCGAACTCCTGTTTTGAGATCCACATTTGCTGGAAAGTTCCCTGGAGTAAGACAACATGATGCTTATCAGTATAAATCCAAAACAATACAACCACCATTCATTGATGAAGTGCATTAGGTCAAAGTAATAGGTTATTATCAAACTATTTCAAAACAGGCCAACACACAAATCCCAAAACAAAGAGACAAATCATAGTGTGCAAGTGACCAGAAGCATTGCAATACAGTATAAGTATATATCAATGGAGGCTGCTGAGCTGCTCAGTGGAGGCTGCTGCCTCTCTGTGGTGAGAGCACTAACACACTGAACATGATGGACAAGGATGCTCCATATAGCCATCCATCACTGTCCAGTTTTGATGGATGTAATACAGAATGACAAGATATGGTTTGATATCTCTTCTGAAACTGGGGTGGGGTTATTGAGTTCAGGGTTGTGTAATGGTTGCTTCCATGTCAGTCCTCAAAGATGAAATTGCATAGAATCGAATGAATCACATCCAATGATTTCCCGCTTTGGACATTGTTTTGAAAATGATTCTCCATAGCTGCCATACCTTTGATGTCATAAACTGTTACAGAATTCCCCTTCCTTATTATAAACTCTGATTAAAACTATGGAGTTCATTGGCCTACAACACATGTGTGTGTATTTGCCCTTAAAATGATATTGCTAGATGGAAGAAAATAATAAGATAGGCCTAAACTGTAATAAGATGTACTTGAAAGATACTATAAATAGCAGGAGACATACCTGGGTTCTAGACTGGTATTTAGGGCAAGCATTTTAGGATTATACATATGGTTAGTGTCAACTTCTACTTACACGTTAAAGCTCAGCCATGTTGCTACATGTTTACTCATTGACTTCAAGTAGAGCATTGTTTGTGAATCTGAATAAAAGCCTAATAAAAGTGTATCGCCCCCAGCTTGGGCAGCACTGCTACACTGCTTTTTTGGGCTAAAGGTGTTTGTGACACGTGCATGTGTTCCAATGATGTCATAATTGTCTGTAGCTTCTATGTTGCCTATCAACTTGGCTGTCCTTCAGAAAGTAGATAATACTTGTATTTTCAAACAATTAATAAAAATACTAGCAACAAAACAAACTAAATAGATTTAATCCATTAATATGATATTGCCAGATGGAAGAAAATAACAAGGTAGGCCTAAACTGTAATAAGATATATCTTATAGACTGCTTCAGTGCATTTGGAAAGTATTCAGACCCCTTGACTTTTTACACATTTCATTTTTTACGCTACAGCCTTATTCTAAAATGGATTACAGACAACATTTTCCTCATCAATCTACACACAATATCCTATAATGACAAAGCAAAAACAGTTTTTTAGACATTTTTGCAATTTAAAATGGAAAAAAACAGAAATACCTTATTTACATAAGTATTCAAACCCTTTGCTATGAGACTCGAAATTGAGCTCCGGTGCATCCTGTTTCCCTTGATCATCCTTGAGATGTTTCTACAACATGATTGGAGTCCACCTGTGGTAAATTCAATTGATTGAACTTTTGCAGAACCATTGATTTCCCACAGAAATAGTGCTGTCAGAGCAAAGAAAGTTCAAGGAAATGTCCGGAGCTCAGAATGATCAGATTAATATTGCCATTGAGAAAATTCAAAAACAAAACTGCAGACATTACCTTTTTCAAGATCACATCTGGCCTCCATCATTCTTAAATGGAAGAAGTTTGGAACCACCAAGACTTTTCAAAGTGCTCTGAACAAATTAAGCATTCAGTTCAGAAGGGCATTGGTCAGGAAGGTAAAATCCATGAACCTGATAGTCACTCTGAAGTGTTTTCAGTTCCTCTGTGGAGATTCTCGGGAGAAATCTTCAGAGAAATTGGACAACCATTTACCACCCCAAGAATTCAGAACAACGTTATTTGCTCCCCTACTGGATGGAAATTACAAATGTAATGGCTGTGCTCAATGCAATGGCACTTATAAATGTAGGTCCTTCAAACACCCACAAACAGGGAAATCGATCCCAATCAAAGGTGTTTTACGTGCTCCACTAAGGCAGTTATTTACCTTATAACTTGTCCTTGTGGTAAAAATTATGTAGGTAAAACAAAGCGCGAATTAAAAGTACGTATCTCAGAGCATCGTACCATTAGGTGTAAAAACTTTACTTATCCAAGTTGTGGTGGTAGCATCATTCTTGGTGGGGATGTTTTTCAGCAGCAGGGCCTGGGAGACTTTGGCATCTAGGGAAACATGTCAATGGAGGAAAGTGACCTTGATAATTTATTGTTAAAACTAGCTCCAGAGTGCCTGGATCCACACACTGGGGCAAAAGTTCACCTTCTAACAGGACAACCTTCGGTCTCAGCACACAGACTTTGATCAATTCAGGATTATTGTGACTTTGCCATTGTAATTGTTTGTAAGCCAGTGTAGTCAAATTAATCTATGATTGTAACTTTGAACATCCATTTGTTTAAATCCATTATTTTGTATGACATTTTAATATTTGATTATTAACCAATGATATTAGGCCACTCTTGGCCATGATTACAGACACCTGTGTCTTTTGACACAAGATATAAACAAGTCATCCCCACAGTGTTTGTGATTATACCACTTCAAGACAGCTTGGCTGTCCAAAGGGCTGGGTTTTAAATTATTGCATGACTCAGAGTGTGCGGCTCTCTTTTAAAGCCATATTTTCAAATTCAATTGATTGGACATGATTTGGAAAACACGTTACCTAAGGTCCCACAGTTGCCAAAAAGTGCATGTCAGAGCAAAGACCAAGCCATGATGTCGAAGGAAATGTCTGGTCAGAGCTCCGAGACAATTGTGCTCTTCAGCCAGATCTGGACAAGGATATTTTCTGCAGAACATGAAGGTCCCTACAGTGAAGCATGGTGGCCATCCATCATTCTTAAATGGAAGATGTTTTTCAACCAAGGACAAACTTTTCCAGAGAAGGAATGATGGATGGCCAAACTGAGCATTCAGGGGAGAAGGGCATTGGTCAGGAAGGTGACCATGAACCTGATAGTCACTCTGACAGAGCTCCAGTTCCTCGTGGAGATGGGAGAACCTTCCAGAAGGACAACCATCTCTGCAGCACTCCACCAATCAGACCTTTATGGTTTAGAGTGGCACAGACGGAAGCCATCCAACAGTAAAAGGACCTGGAGGACTTTTGACATGAAGAAACAAGATTCCTGGTCTGATGAATCCAAAGTTTATGAGAACCTTTGGACTGAATGCCAAGCTGTAATTGCTGAAAACCTGGCTCCAAAGTCCCTGACTTTGAAGCATGGTGGTAGTTATCATGCTGTGGGGATGTTTTTTTTTTGTCTTAGGGACTGTTTGACTTCAGAATCTGGGGTTTGCATCTTCAAAGTGGTAGGCATGTTGTGTAAATCAAATTATACAAACCCCCTTGAAATCTAAAGCAGTTTTGTTCCAGAATGGGCAACAAAATAGGGTGTCATTATTTTCAGGAGGGTGAATACATCCCGGGCTTTGCCAGACGTTCAGCACATGGAAACAGTGAGATTATTTTCTGTAATGAGCAAAATGTGGGCTAGAACAAGCTGAGATGTCCCTATTCACGGACATGTTTCTGACACTGAGACAATAGTCAGGTAAGGCCACTCACACTCTGTCCAGTTAGATAGATATTTTGTGGAGGTTATAAGATTAAGAGAGAGAGAAAATGACTAATAAGAGAGAACTTTATGTTATGGGGCAGGTCAGGCGTCATTCTTGGAGTCATTTGTTTGGTCAAGTCCCCAGCCGATCTATTTGAACCCCTCATTATTTGTGGCCATGTATTAACTACTAAGTGAGTCTTTGACATGAAGACAGTGGTTAGATTCTGCCATTGGGACTGTCCAGTTAGATATTTCCATTCTCTCCTGGTTATGACCATAAGCCTTGTCCCAGTCTCTAGACAGCCTGTCTGTGTGGTGGATGACCACCTGACCTCTGAAGCTGTCAATGAGATGGTAAGTTGACCTTGTCATTTCATATTACAACATTAATCCAATAAAATGTTATAGTGATGCTATCTTTGACATGATTCTGCCATTGGGACTCTCTGATGTGTTTCATGGTCCCAGATGGCACCAGTGATGTTGTTTCTGACTGACCTCCTGTCCCAAGACCTGTGTCAATGTGGTAAGTTGACCCCATCATTTCATATTACAACATTAATCCAATAAAATGTTATAGTGATGCGTACCACAACCATCTCTGTTGTGTTTCAGTTGTTTAAATTTGTCCAACTTTGCCAATGCTCCTCCACTCTCTAACGGTTCATAAGTTCTTTCAGTATGATATTTGTTGTAAATATTATGTTTGACTCTGTTGGTGCCATTATTTGAGATTCATAATGTTTATTTCTACCAGAAGCAAAGCAGCACTGTGGAAACCACAGAAGAAGAGAGCCTCAACAGTGCGACAAATCTTGAGTCTTTTTCACTGATTATCAACTTCCTGCAGAACCTAACTGAGGAGTATGTTCTATTTTCTTTGGTACAGTACTACTATCAAACCTGTAAAGGATTATATGAAAGCAGATTCATCAACTACATTTCCATTGCGGAAAAAGTTACATCACACCACAATGTTGTCAAAACAATTGCTACAAAGCGTGTGTAAAATACTGTCTAATCTGATGACTCTACTGTCCGACATTTCTGACAATATTAATACTTATTTGAGATTCATAATGTTTATTTCTACCAGAAGCAAAGCAGCACTGTAGAAACCACAGAATGTTATCAAACCAATTGCTAATCAAAGCGTGTGTAAGTTTTCACTGTCTAATCTGATGACTCTACTGTCTTGATATTAATACTATTAATATGAATAATTCATATGAATAATTTTCAGGCAATGGAGTAGGATTCGTAATGGCATTTCTGACCCGGTAAGATCTGAAAGCTTATTTAGAATACAATGATCACTGAATGTTTAACCTTGTTCATAAGCTTTTGAAAGACGCATATGCAACATTTTAAAACACTTCTTCTGTTTCTGGAATACAGCTGACAAAACAACAGCTTGCCGGCTTGTGTCTGAGGATTGTCCAGTTTTTATCGGACAAGCTGATGCAGATCATCATCCCAGGTCTTTACGAACTACTGGGCATCCAAGATGCTGCCTCCTCTCCATTGTCACAGAGATCTCTCACAGCGTCACTCACCAGTTTGTTAGACGATAAGTCTAACACCAAATCCCGTGAGATTTACTGAGGCTGGTGTACCTAAGATCAGAGTTTAACCAGGCAGTCGAAAGTCTTACAATAGCTTTCGCATCCCGACTCCCTACCCTTCCTCCAACTGTATGGATCAGGAAGAGGAAGAAGAGCAGGAATCACAACAACTTAAGTTAAAGGAGATTTACCTGACTAAGGAGATGGGCAGTCTGGGCAGTGGAAGCTACTGCCCAAAACCATTGCCCAAGCCAGCCATGAGGTATGTCCGTAACCATTCTTCAATACTGCCTTTTATTTATGATTGTCCTTAAACAGTATTTGATGTTTATAGCAATTTCAACATATTTTTTAGAGGATAGATATGCCCATATACAGTTGAATTCGGAAGTTTACATACACCTTAGCCAGGTACATTTAAACTCAGTTTTTCACAATTCCGGACATTTAATCCTAGTAAAAATTCCCTGTTTTAGGTCAGTTAGGATCACCACTTTATTTTAAGAATGTGAAATGTCAGAATAATAGAAGAAGAAAGAATAATTTATTTCAGCTTTTATTTATTTATTCACATTCCCAGTGGGTCAGAAGTTTACATGCACTCAAATAGTATTTGGTAGCATTGCCTTTAAATTGTTTAACTTGGGTCAAATGTTTTGGGTAGCCTTCCATAAGCTTCCCACAATAGGTTGGGAGAATTTTGGCCCATTCCTCCTGACAGAGCTGGTATGACTGAGTCAGGTTCGTAGGCCTCCTTGCTCGCACAAGCTTTTTCAGTTCTGCCGACAAATGTTCCATAGCAATGAAATCAGGGCTTTGTGATGGCCACTCCAACACCTTGACTTTGTTGTTCTTAAGTCATTTTGCCACAACTTTGGAAGTATGCTTGGGGTCATGTCCATTTGGAAGACCCATTTGCGACCAAGCTTTAACTTCCTGACTGAAGTCTTGAGATGTTGCTTCAATATATCCACGTAATTTTCCATCCTCATGATGCTATCTACTTTGTGAAGTGCACTAGACCCTCCTGCAGCAAAGCACCCCCACAACATGATTCTGCTACCCCCGTGCTTCACGGTTGGGATGGTGTTCTTTGGCTTGCAAGCCTCACCCTTTTTCCTCCAAACATAATGATGGTCATTATGCCCAAACAGTTCTTTTTGTTTCATCAGACCAGAGGACATTTCTCCAAAAAGTACGATCTTTGTCCCCATGTGCAGTTGCAAACCGTAGTCTGGGTTTTTTATGGCGGCTTCCGGGAGCAGTGGCTTCTTCCCTGCTGAGCGGCCTTTCAGGTTATGTCGATATAGGACTCGTTTTACTGTGGATATAGATACTTTTGTACCTGTTTCCTCCAGCATCTTCACATGGTCCTTTGCTGTTGTTCTGGGATTGATTTGCACTTTTCGCACCCAAGTACGTTCATCTCTAGGAGACAGAACGCGTCTCCTTCCTGAGTGGTATGACGGCTGCGTGGTCCCATGGTGTTTATACTTGCGTACTATTGTTTGTACAGATGAACGTGGTACCTTCAGCCGTTTGGAAATTGCTCCCAAGGATGAAACAATTTTTTTTCTGAGGTCTTGGCTGATTTCTTTTGATTTTCCCATGATGTCAAGCGAAGAGGCACTGAGTTCGAAGGTTGGCCTTGACATACATCCACAGACTCAAATGATGTCAATTAGCCTAACAGAAGCTTCTAAAGCCATGACATCCTTTTCTGGAATTTTCCAAGCTGTTTAAAGGCACAGTCAACTTAGTGCATGTAAACTTCTGACCCACTGGAATTGAGATACAGTGAATTATAAGTTAACTAATATGTCTGTAAACAATTGTTGGAAAAATTACTTGTGTCATGCACAAAGTAGATGTCCTAACCGATTTGCCAAAACTAGAGTTTGTTAACAAGGAATTTGTGGAGTGGTTGAAAAGCTACTTTTAATGACTCCAACCTAAGTGTATGTAAACTTCCGACTTCAACTGTACAAGCCAGTTTCAATAAACAAATTACTTCTACAAAAAAGTACTCTAATTTATCATATTATTTGACTTTAAAACAGAATAATTTAGTTTTTTTTTCTTCTCCAAACCAGCAGAAGCTTTTCTCTTTTATCTTTCTGTAATGAAAAGAACTATAGAAGTTGAATAAATTATTATTTTTTATCATTAGATGTGGTTGACACACCTCCACAACACTAAGGTGTTTTCCCAGAGCAAAAGCAACGATTCCCCCACTATTTTCAATGGTGCAGATGTGTTTGACACACCTCCACCAGAGCAACGTTCCTCACAGCCTTACATATTATTTGTTTGACTGTGATGATTTCTGTTTTTTTTTTTAAGGACTCTCACCTCTCTGTCTGATGCGCAGAAGAAGACAACCAACTCTGACTCGCTACAAGTCCTCTTAGGTGTCTCAGAGGACACCCTCGTCACCTGTGTGCAGGACAGCTTGCAAGGTTCTCTCTCCAAACTTGCATGCATGTCCAATTCTCCATCTGGAAGTGCAGGCTCTCCGAAGATGACCCCTGCTGTAATGGCAGAAGTGATTAAAGATGTCAAGTCGGCCTTATCAGTGGTCGTTAAGAGTGCCTCCGATAGCCAAACCTCTCAAGTGACACCGGTAAGTGGAGACTCACAGACCAAGGTGACTGAGAGCATGGTGAGAGAGCTGGCTGCTAAACTTGAAAAAGTTGATCAAGAGAGCAAGAGTCTAACAGGGCAAGTCATGACCATGATCTCTGACACAATGGTGGCTTTTGTTGACAAGAACGAACAGAATTTGCTGAAAGATCTGAAGGACAAGATCACATTTTTGGCATCGCATGTTGGCTTCATTGACGATCTTGATGCCCTGATAAGGAAATACGAGAGCAGCTACAATATTGGTGAATCTGGTTCCTCCTGCACGCTCACATCTAAGAGCATCCAAAAACTCTCCAGCCGGGAGTTTCAAACATCAGCAATACAAGCAGTGAGTGGAGTTCTTGCCAAAAAAGTCAGTAGTTTGAGCTTTCCTAGTTCAGTCATTCAGTCTGAGTTAACAGGTGCTGTATCAGGTCAAACATTGTCTGCCATTGTAAAGACAGAGTCAATTCACCCAGTGGGCTCAGCAGCGTCAGTAGTTGTTAAGACTTTCGTGTCAGATATGAAGTCCTTGGCTGAATCTGAAGAGAGTCCCCAACAGAAGAGTGCCTGGTCTGCTGCTGTTCACATTTACCACAGCATCCAAAACAACTTGAAAGATTATTTCGGCAAGCTTCAGCGATGTGCCTTAAAGAGTATTGTCACATCTGATGACAACATCACAAATGCTGAGTTTACGGAGACAGTTCCACTTCCTTGCTTAGACATGAAATATAGGCCCAGTAAGAGTGAGCCTCAGTTGCCAGAGTCCACTGGTGAAGTTACTTTACAAAGAGGCCTAAGTGAGTGCTCAAAACTTCTTTGGGCACAAACTGAGTCAGAAGAATGCAAGCTCCTTCTGACAACTTGCACCAAAGAAGTCATCTCAGAGCTTCTGGTCTTGTACAAGACTGAGATGTCAAAGGAGGACCCCCTGTACACTGTTGGAGAAAAAGGATCAGACTTCTCTATTGAGATACAAAATTTGTAGAGGGTGTTCTGGTTCAGCTTGGGGATATCTCCCATTCCAGGGCCTCATCACCAATAGTATATGAGTTCCCCTGTCAAATTGAGGACAGCAGAAGTAAGGCCACAGCTTCTTTGACCAGTCTGTTAGATTGCATGAAAAAACTCTCAAGTGAGGAATTCAAGAGAGACACCACTCAAGCAGTGAGTGAATTCCTAGTTAAAAAGTCCAACAGTAGCTTAACTAGTGTACAGCCTGCGTATTCTGTAGCATCCAGGTCTTGTTCCGTTCAAAACCAGAGCACCTTGTCAAAGGATATTTGTGCGGATTCTGCTGCCTTTGGCATCATTGACACATTTGTGGAAGACCTGCAGAGCTTGGCGCAACCTTCAGAAGTAGAGGAGAGAGAACCTGACCTCCAGGAAAATGCACAAAAGCGAAAGAGCAGGATCTGGTCTGCTACCACTAGTTTATATAACAATATAAAGAAGACATTAAAGGGCTTCACCATTCACCGGCGGAGGTCAGATGTGCAGAGAAGAATGTCTAGCCATACACCCACAGAGGACTCTGGACATCTTGTGACTGAGGAGTACCTTGGTTTGGCAAGCCAGAACTTGACGCAAGCTAGTAAGAGTGTGCCTCACTTGCCCAGTTTGAACCAGGAAGTGACTCTACACATGGGTGTCAGCGGGAGTTCAAAACTTCTCTGGACTGAAACAGACGAGGGTCTAATGAACAATAGTACCAAACAGGTCATTTCAACAATCTTGACCTCATGCGAGGATCAGACATCAAATGCACCTTGCTTCTCCACAGTAGGAAAGAAAATATCTGATATGTCCCTTGAGGTCAACATGTTGGTAGGTGGTGTTCTGTCTCAGCTGAAGGACATCTCTACTGAGCGAACCTCTCCAGTAAGTCTAGATTGCAGCACGGCTGCCTCCAAAGGCATTGCATCTTCCCACAGTCTTTCAACAAAGAGCCTCCAAAAACTTTCTAGTCATGAGTTCCAAACCAAAGCTGAGAAAGGAGTGAGTGAGGTCCTCTCTAGATCATTTAACATTGTGGAGGAAGGTACAACAGATAAGTACCTCCAGTCTGTATCTACATCCACCACATCTTCTGATATTATACAAACCATAGTGAAAGATCAGCAGGAGCTCACCCAGACCACCCAATCATCTGACATGGTATCTGGAACCTCCCTGCTCACCACTGGACAGGTTTCTGAGAAAAGAATCTGGTCTGTTGCTCGTAACATCTACTGCAGTCTGCAAAGTAAGATTACGGAGTTTCTCAGAAAAGATCTTCAAAGATCAGACACAACACTTGGTTCAATCCAAATCTTTACATATCAAAGCAGTCCTGCATCACAAAGAGCAAGTCTCGGCCATCTTGAGGTCAACCAGAGCAGTGTTACACCTGGTGGAAACGATGCCTGTGTGGACATTCCGCACAAATTACTACCTAAAACCACTGAGCTCTCAGGATCCATGCTGGAGGATATTGGCACGATCCGTTGTAGGAGTGCTGACAGCCAAAACACAAGAAATACCTCTTCTTCACGCTCCTCCATCTCTCTAACACCTACTTCAAAATCAAAGCAGTCAGAATGGGACTTTGCCTTGCCCGGGACTCCCATCCCCACTGAATTACCTGCTCAGATTGACTTTCCCATTGTTAGAAACATGATCATTGAGGACTTGTTTCACACAGAGGACTTACTTCCCCCATCCTTTGTGGACAAAGTCAGGCAAGCTGCTGGGGTGGTAGTGGACATTATGGTGGAAAGTGTTGAGAACACACAGGAAGATGGAAAAGTTGCTTCTCATCCTGACAACCTCCGATCTGCTGTTAGGAAATTGAGAAAAATAATTTCCACTTGGACCATCCACATTTTCAGCCATGAATTTGTGGATAAAGTGATAGCCCTTCAGGACAGCCACAGCACTCCACAGGTCTTAACATTGGAAGCAGCCAGAAGTGCTTCAGACTCCATTCTTTCAAGGCTGAAATGGGGAAAGGAACAATGTGCCATATCCAGGAAGCTCTCCTCTCAGCTTCTCCAGATATTTGCTGAAGAGACAGTGAAGGGCTTCCTGAAACAGTGGTTAGATGAGTATGAAAATATCAACTTTGATGTTTCAGTCCAGAATGAACCAAAGACTTCTACTTGCATGGTCATTCTTCAAATGATCAAGCCAAATAGCCACTGAATCAGCTAAATGTTATTTTATCAGTTGGCTCAGTCATCAAATGATCACCAAAGCCAATGCCAAATGTTCTTTTGAGTCCGGTACCAGCATGGCCACCAGTGACATTGTAGAAGGGATGTTTGATTTGGAAAGGGATACCATCAGCAGTACTGGAGAGCAGGTCCAAGAAAAGCAAGAAAACATGTTCAGCAAGATTTAACACAAAGGTATAGTACAATACATCTTTCATGAATAACACTGCTGTTGACCTTTATGAGATATATGATTATTTGTGTTTTGGCATTGCACTGCCCTTTTGCAATTGATATGCTGTACTTTAAGATATCGAACATTTTTCAGTTTGTTTTAATGTGCCTTTTCCCACCAAACAGGGTTCCAAGAAAGTTAGTAAGAACCTCTGTCCTCAAGAGTCTCTGGAGTACCAGCCTCAGAACATTTCCCCTACTGTGTACTTTACAGGTAAGCCCTGCTGTTGTTTAGGCTGCTGCTCAGTCAAGACTGAGACATTATCCCTTTACCATTCCACTAATTCATTTGGAAAGACATTGTACTCCTCTGAGTTGTTACCTATGACATACTGTACTGTGGGCTGGGTGGTAGCCTAGTGGGTTAAGAGGTTGGGCCAGTAACCGATAGGTTGCTGGTTCAGAATCCCTGAGTTCACGAGGCAAAATCTGTCAATGTGCTCTTGAGCTAGGCACTTCATCCTAATTGCTCCTTGTAAGTCTCTCTGGATAACAGTGTCTGATAAATGAGTTAAAATGTAAATTGATGGCATGATGGATGGTCTTTCGTTGCAGAGACGATGACAACATCTCATGGCTCCTTTTCTCCAGAGGGAATTTATGATATCGCATCGTCCTTCCCACTTGAAGAGAAGAGAACCCTCCCTTTTCACCAGATTGTCGAGATCCATCACGAAAGGCTTTCCCAGCCCATTCAAATCTTCAAGGAAAAACAAATTAATTAAATAAATTCCTCATTATAACAACGAGAGCATTCATTTGTTCAGATGAAAATCTAATCGTATTGGTCACATACGCCGAAAACAACTGTGAGATGCTTTATTACGAGCCCATTCCCAACAATGCAGAGTTAAAAAAAGAAAATATTTTCTAAATAGTAACACAATAACAATAACAAGGCTATATACAAGGAGTACCAGTACCGAGTCAATGTGCATGGGTGCGAGGTAGTTGAGGTAATACAGTATGTACATGTAGGTAAGGGTAAAAGTGACTATGCAATCAGCATAGATAATAAACACAGTAGCAGCAGCTAGTGTGAAAGTCGGTCAGTGTCACAGTGAATGTGTGGGTAGAGTGTAGTGAGTGTGCATCGAGCCAATTCAAGAGAGTCAGTGGAAAACAATTAGAAAATACATCAATAACAAAGGGGGTCAATGCAAATAGTGCAGGTGGCCATTTAATTAACGTTCAATAACAAAGGGGAAGCTGTTCAGCAGTCTAATGACTTGGGGGTAGAAGCTGTTCAGCAGTCTAATGGCTTGGGGGTAGAAGCTGTTCAGCAGTCTAATGACTTGGGGGTAGAAGCTGTTCAGCAGTCTAATGGCTTGGGGGTAGAAGCTGTTCAGCAGTCTAATGACTTGGGGTAGAAGCTGTTCAGCAGTCTAATGGCTTGGGGGTAGAAGCTGTTCAGCAGTCTAATGACTTGGGGGTAGAAGCTGTTCAGCAGTCTAATGACTTGGGGGTAGAAGCTGTTCAGCAGTCTAATGACTTGGGGGTAGAAGCTGTTCAGCAGTCTAATGGCTTGGGGGTAGAAGCTGTTCAGCAGTCTAATGGCTTGGGGGTAGAAGCTGTTCAAGCAGTTTTGTCCCAGACTTGGTGCTCTGTTCATCAGCTTGCCGTGTGGTAGCAGAGTGAACAGTCTATGACTTAGGTGGTTGGAGCCTTTTGCCAATCATTTACATATCACTTATTTTATTTTTATTTGATGTCATATTGTAAACGTATGTATCTGTTTTGCTGAAAATATGATTTTGAAAACAATGAATGTCTACAAGTGCTTCATAAAACAGTTATATTTATTTTTGTATTTTCAAAAGACAGCAAATAGCCAATCAAGTATCAACATAAGTGAAATTAAAGACCAGATTTAATTTTCAGTGAATAATTGTCTTGACCAGTGAGCAACTCAATGACAGCGATTCAATGACATCATTAGATCACCTCCAAGAAGCATCTTCAACGTTCACCTGACAACCCATTGGATAAGACACATACACTAACCAAGTGTTTCTTTCCTGTCAAGAAGGTTGAGATCAGAAGCTTCTTCAATCCCCCAGAAATGGAAAGGCTTTGAGACAAAGACAATCAACTGACAAGATAATGCACATACACTAACCCGGACGTTCTACTTGCCCCACTGAGTTACAGCAAAGTTATCATTTATGCATGGGTCCACGATCCACTCATAGCTCTCACAGCTATCTGACAGTTCTCAGAATACTAAGGAAGAAGTGTGTGATATTGGATTTGGTATCCTTCCCACTCCCAAGTGATTGGGAGTCCCATAGGGTGCAGCATAATTGGCCCAGCGTCGTCCAGGTTTGGCCATCCTTGGTTAAATAGTAATTGCAAGTTCAATTCCCCGAGCTGACAAGGTACAAATCTGTCGTTCTGCCCCTGAACAGGCAGTTAACCCACTGTTCCTTGGTCATCATTGAAAATAAGAATTTGTTCTTAACTGACTTGCCTAGTAAAATAAAGGTAAAATAAAATAAAAAAATTGTAAATAAGAATTTGTTCTAAACTGACTTGTCTAGTGAAAAAAAGGTTAAATAAAAATCAACTATTTAAGCTGTCTGCTATGTTGCTGTGTAAATCCACACACTGCAGGGGAATGATGACACATGCTGTGCCAACACATCGTTACAGTCGTTGTCAGTTTTGTATCGTAAATAAAGAGTTTGTCAAATACTCTGAAATACAGTATGTATTATTTTGACACTGCACAGACTCATATGAGCAATAATGATCCACATCTTAATAAAAGAGTTTTAAGGCAGCAGTGTTCATACTGTATTTTACATTGATTTCAACCACTACAGGTCTTCATCAGCAAGTGAGGATTTCTATGGACAAAAAATAGTGTTAAGTGGGGGGGTGGAGCCTCAATTAGACCCATGTCAAACACTTACAATCACGTACAGTACAACCACATTCAGTACAATCACATACAGCACAACCACATAGTCACATTCAGTACAATCACATACAGCACAACCACATAGTCACATTCAGTCAACTGAATGATTCTAGAATAATAATAATTCCATTCACATTTGGCTACTACAAATAGCCAGTGAAATATGATACGTTTTTTGTTACTTGAGAATATAACAGCTTCTAACCCCAAGTCATAAGACTGCTGAACAATTAATCAAATGGACACCGGACAAGTTCAACTGTTTTATTATTTGTTACTTTAGTTTATTGGGTAAATATTCTCTTCAACTCTTCTTGAACTGCACTGTTTGTTAAGGGCTTGTAAGTAAAGTATTTCACGGAAAGATCTACACTTGTTGTATTCAGCGCATGTGACAAATAAAGTTTGAGTTGATTTGACTATGTACCTTCTCAGCATGATGGTTGGCTCATGATTTGTTTGTACTGAAATCTATTCAGGGAGGATAAGGGTATATCATAGGCAGTGATGTAGTGGTAAAAACATTGACTGGTAAATGCTGATTGCCGTTCAGGATTAAAGAAGTAACGCTCCCTCTACTTTCAATGCATCTTCCACAAAAGGTGGGTAAATGCTTGAACAAAATAAAATAAAAAGTGTGTAAACAGCTTTTACATGTGTTCCCCCCACCACCACTGATTATAGGAGGCTTCTTCTGACAGTATTCACACCTTTCATAAGAAACCTCCAGAGAAATATTCATATTCACCGTAGCTGTCAGTTAAACTTGGACTAACCTGGCCAAGGCCAAACAGTATATGGCGTTTTCTCTGGGTGTGCGGTCGCAGTGGAGAGAAAAGGCCTCCAGTGAGGTGGTGAGGATCTGGGCGGATCAATATTAGGAAGGTGTTTCTAATGTTTGGTACACTCAGTATATATAAGGAAGGAGTCTGGTTTGTGTTTTTACTGCTAATGGTAAAGGTTAGGATTTGGTGAGAGTAAACTGATCCTAGATCTGTGCCCATCAATGGTCCATGCTATTTAAATTTATAATCTACCACCATCTCGTGGCTCAAATTTGAAACAACATTTTCTAATTCATGTGCTGTACTGAGTTTTGTTCTATCACATTGAACACTAATCTGGGTGCAGATTAAATTGAACACTAATCTGGGTGAAAATTAAATTGAAGACTAATCTGGGTGCAGATTAAATTGTTAACAGAAATATTATGAATATGTATTTCAATGAACCCAAAGGGCCTCTTCTTCTCCTACTATACGGCCTGCTGTGCTCTACTGTACTCTGCTGTGCTCTACTGTACTCTGCTGTACTCTGCTGTGCTCTACTGTACTATACACCACTGGGTATACAGACTCTTCAGTTACTGTTAGCGAACACCAGACTGAGGTCGAGGCGATTACATGGGGAAAAGGTTTATGACTGTAAGGGTGTTTGGTACAAAGGCAACACTACATCGGGCCACATTTCAGCTCTATCCCAGGTCAACCATACAATACTATAGATTTCCACTCTAGTCAACCAGCAAGAAGGAGAGACAGACAGAAGGTCTGGCTTTGACTATGTCAATGATGGGATGTGTAAGTAAGGAGTAAGGAACACAAATAAACATTATTCTGATGGTTAAATTTGTACTTAGATACATAACCACTCTCCTCTGTTAGCAAATCTTCCACAGAACTTTGTGGAACAGAGTGAGTTCTGTCCCTGTCTGGCTCTGGACATGTACCCAGGGACCTCTGTACAACAACACTTCACACTCACGAAGCAGTGTTCTTAATAACCAATCACTCTACCATAACCATGGTCTTGGTTGAGCAAGGGCAATATTACTTTAAGTCTCAAGCAGGGTGACCTCAACATACTATATATCACCATACTATATACCACCACACTATACAGTGGGGCAAAAAAGTATTTAGTCAGCCACCAATTGTGCAAGTTCTCCCACTTAAAAAGATGAGAGAGGCCTGTAATTTTCATCATAGGTACACTTCAACTATGACAGACAAAATGACAAAAAAATCCAGAAAAATCACATTGTAGGATTTTTTATGAATTTATTTGCAAATTATGGTGGAAAATAAGTATTTGGTCACCTTTACAAACAAGCAAGATTTCTGGCTCTCACAGACCTGTAACTTCATCTTTAAGAGGCTCCTCTGTCCTCCACTCGTTACCTGTATTAATGGCACCTGTTTGAATTAACTAAATCACCTAATCATACTATTTAACCATACTATATAATCATACTATATAACCATACTATATAACCATACTATACTATATATCAAATAATCTATATCACCATACTATATATATAACACTATATATAATCATACTATATAACCATACTATATTCACCACACTATATCACCATAATATATATCATATAACCATACTATATAACCATACTATATCACCACACTATAAATCACCATAGCTATATATCACCACACTATATCTGAAACACTTTATGTTAATGATAGTATGAAGCTGTTTCAAGCAATAGCCAGCTCACTTTGATATGCATTTTCAAGCACGGGTAGAAACAGCTAGGTGTTCGGCTGGTACCTTCAGCAGGCAGCAGATGGCACTGCTCGGGGTGATGCCAACGTCTGTCAGGACCCAGCTGTCCCGAAGGATGGCACCAGCATAGCTCAGCTCCAGGAAGTGCCTCACCTGCTTGTCGTCTGACAGTTGCACGTGGAAGTAATCCTGCCAGAGGAAGAAGATTGGAAACACAAGGAGCCGTAATTGAGTGTCCCATACAATCAGAGTGAGAGGGCTCAACACTGATGGAGCCGTAATGGAGGGTGTCCCACACAGACACCCATTATGGAGGGTGTTCCACCCAGACAGATGTCAATGTTTACCATTCAATAATTGTAAAAGTGTCCAATTGTGTACAATTAAGAAATAAGGCCCAAGGAGGTGTGGTATATGGCCAATATACCACGGCCAAGGGCTGTTCTTAGGCACAACGCAGCGCGGAGGTATATTGGCCATATACCACAAACCCCCAAGGTGACTTCTTTTTTTTTTCCAATTTAGTGGTATCCAATTGGTAGTTACAGTCTTGTCCCATTGCTACAACTCCCAAATGGACTTGGGAGAGGCGAGAGCCAAGAGCCGTGCGTCCTCCGAAACACATCCCAGCCAAGCCAAGCCACACTGCTTCACGACACCACTAGTAACCAAAGGTTGCAAGTTCAAATCCCTGAACTGACAAGGTACAAATATGTCATTCTGCCCCTGAACAGGCAGTTAACCCACTGTTCCTAGGCCTTCATTGAAAATATGATTTTTTCTTAACTGACTTGCCTTGTAAAATAAAAATTTGAAGCAAAGCTTAATTTGTAAATTGGGAGGTGCCAGAACAAAGAGTGAGTGCTAGAGGGGGGGTTCTGTGGTACCAGAACTCATGAGAAAAAAGATCACCTATTATAATAGAGCATTGAACGCATATCATCACATTTGGGTAGAGCCACTTATAGAAGGTGCACATGGAACAGATGTATATGTACTCTCCATGCGTTGTGTTTTCTCAATATAAATCACTTCGGCCAGTGGTCCCAGTTGAGCATTTATATCTGTTGTTAAATGGGAAACAGCACGTTAGTTGTGCAGGGCTTCACGATATTGATGGCTGTCGATGGCAAAATCCCTTGCAATCACATTTTCATACTGGGCGAACAAAATTCAAAAATACAATACAAAATATAACATGTAAATCTGTTGTTAAATGGGAAACAGCACAGGCTTAACGGTATTGATGGCTGTCGATGGCAAAATCTGTAGCATGAAGACAACTGTGTTAGCAGTGGCTTATGTGACCATTACATCGGTGTATGCTAGCTAACACTTATTTACAGCAATCATATGCCAAAGCACATCTTTATACCAGAAAGCCCGTCAATCACCAACAGGTACCATATACCCACACATGTATAAATCAGTAACGTACAGCAAACTTGTACACATTGTAAAATATTAGTATTCATAACCTGACCTACCCCTTGCATCACATTTTCATACTGGGGAGACCTGACGTTCGCGATCTCCCCCTATCTGCAAGCGGGGCCAATCACAACACACCTTATTGTCATCAGAGTTGAACTAACCAATAACAATGCTTGAACATTAAATACACATTTCTTTAGAGGCAAGTGGAAACATAACCAACCCTGTTACACACACATGGGGAACAGTTTTAGTAGCCTAGGGTCCGGGAAAGTGTTGGCCTTTTTAAAACCGCATTTCGTGCAATTCTACATAATTTTACATGACTGGAGACTTTGGCATCATCTTTTTTTAATCCGCACAAATGATCGAAATGGCAGGCTACTTTGACACTGACAAACTTAGTATCTGAGATCAATAAAAACGACCTTGTCTTGAATCCATCAATAGCCTATAGGCCTAGGTTTGTGGAGAAACATATAGTAGGCTACAATATGAGGAGGAAATTAGTCCTAAAAATGCTTTCCAGTTTCACTGACTCACCCAATGATGCGCAGCTCACTGGCTGGAGATTGTCGATGCGCTCGTGTCAAAAGCCTATCTCTCCCTTTCTCTGTTTTGTAAAACAATGTTTGGGAGTTGATCAAATATTTTGGTAGTCTACAGCATAGTCTTATCTTTTCAGCAAGAGTCATTGCTTTTCAACCTGTGTTTTCCCTCGATTGTATTTGAAATATTGCAAAAGGCCTGTTTTGTCTGCGTGCTGTTTTTTCACTGACAGATTTGCCTCGCGTTCCCGACTGTAGGCTATTCTTTGTTATTGGGCTACAATCCGCAGCTAGGCTATTTAAAAAAGAAGCTATTGGTCCTCTGTAGCTAAATTATAGGGCTTCTCATGACGTATTGGGCTATTATGAATGATTTAATTTATTTCTGAACAGACAGCAGTAATTCCGTAACTTTAGAAAATTCCTCCAGAACCCTTCATGCAGCTATGATTCTATAAGGAAACAAATGATGAAGTGCAACTCTGGAGAGATGAGGGGGCAGGATAATTGACGAAGAGGCAACTCGAATGAACTTTGATCGCTTTTATTATAATTGTTACATAGCAAAAAGTGAAAATGATTTTTCATGGCACGAGAGGTACCGGATTCGGCCAAATAGGTTCCGGAACAAAACAGTCCAGATCGGAAAGGTGCCGGATCCTGTTCTGGCTCAAATTAAGCACTGATTTGAAGTACCTAGGCCTCTACCTGCTGAGTATAAAGATTATTAAACTAGATTCAGTGGGCTTGTCATTCACAGTACTGATGAAAAATCAAGAACAGTTGATCTAAATGTGGATATACGAGGCCATCTAGTGGTCACCGGATTATTTTAAAAATTCATGCAAGCTATCTTTGCACTAGCATGCGATGCCATATATTTGACGCAGGTGTTTATTTTTCAACATGTATTGTCATTGACTGGAACAAAATATAATTGTATGAGCTATGCCTCTGTGTCCCGGCGTTGTTGTACCCCTCTACTATCTGGCTTGGTGGGGCGATCTCGTTCTGCATGCCTGCTTCACTTATATTCAATGTGTCGTCATGCATTTGTGCATGCACGCTGTTAACGGTCATACCCGTCTTGCTAGCTAATTTAGCTAGCTCATCAACCAGTATTTTATTCGCTTTTTCTGCACGATAACACTTATTAAAGCCTTGAAACTCATGGGGACCTCACTGTTACCACGGGTCATCGAGCTAGCCCTTATTTGGCAGCAGGGTTGCATCGGTTTCCACTGGATGTGACAGCTTGTTAGGCTGGCTAGCTAGGTAGCTAATTCGCTAATGCGAACTGTTTATCACCTAGCAGCCTATGCTGACTAGCGTCGCTAGCAACTAGCTAACATGGATAAAGTCTAGTCGTGGGTCCACAAAATCAAACAAATGGTACTAAACTGATGACAAAATCATGTTTCGAAAATTTAGAAGCTATTTATGTTGTTGTTTAATGACATTGCGAATATAATAATTTTTGACATTTAACTACCGGTATGTATCTAATCCCGTTTCGGCATGAGAAAAGTATTAATCGCAAATTCCAGCACTAACGGATACCGGGAAATAGAAATAAGAGAACCGATCACGAATGCGGAGCCACGCCCTAAAATAACATGTGACCACAAGGCGTTTGTGACACATTCATGCGTTCCAATTTTGTCATAATTGTCTGTAGGTTCTAAATTGCTTATGAGCTTGGCTGCCCTTCAGAAAGTAGCTGATTCTTGTACTCTACAGCTGTATTTTCCTACAATTAATAATAATATTAGCAACAAAACAGATTTCATTCCTTAAAATGATATTGCCAGATGGAAGAAAATAATAAGGTAGGCCTAAACTGTAATAAGATATACCTTAAAGACTGCTTGTGTTTAATCCTGAATCCAGTTGCCCCTCTTGTACTGGGATAAAACAATAGGCAAGCCATGAACCTTATGGAGGAGTGCATGTGTTTTGCAGACACACCTGGGTTCTAGACTGGCTGAGGTAAACATTTTAGGAAAGCCTGGGTTTTTAAATCCCGGTGAAAGCAGATATGACAAAGTTTGTCAATGTCATGTTGCCCTTCTTTTATTTCCATTTTTATGAAACTAGGCTAGTTGAGAACATGCTTTAGGGCTTCTGCATACATGTTGATTGGTCAAATAAAAATTTAGATGAAACTAGATATAGAAAAGGATTTACAATTTAACTCAAGTAATCCACATTTTCTAGCAAAAAAACTGCCTGTTCATTTAGATGAAACTAGCGAAAAGGATGCTTTAGGTTCATGCTTTAGGGCTGGTGGGCTGCATATATATTGGTAAAATATAAAGTGTGTGTGTGGGGGGGGGGGGGGGGGGTCGTAGTGGATATAATGGGGTATAGGCCTAACTGTTGTTTTGAGGGTGAAATTTCAACCACAGGATGATGTCATCATTGTAAACTAAATTCAGCATAGCCAAACCTTGTTATAAAATAGGTTGAATTTGTACCTTTGAAACCATGTCAGATTTTCAATTATACACTTTCAGAAAAAAACAATAGGCTGGGCAGCACCTCATCCCAGGATCAAACCCCATCCAGGGTTTTAACTACACCCAGCCCTGCTTAGCTTTAATATGTCACTGACTACTACCAATATGCCATTGTGAGAATTATTATTGAGAGATCTCTTAATAACCAAATATATTCCGTGTTAATATCGAAGTCATTCTAAGGGGTAGGTTTGACAAAGCAAAATGAGTGAGTGAGTCTTTGACATGAAGACAGTGGTTAGATTCTGCCATTGGGACTGCTCTGATGTTGTTTCCATTCTCTCCTGGTTATGACCATAGAGCCTTGTCCCAGTCTCTAGACCTGCCTGTCTGTGTGGTGGATGACCACCTGACCTCTGAAGCTGTCAATGAGATGGTAAGTTGACCTTGTCATTTCATATTACAACATTAATCCAATAAAAAGTTATAGTGATGCTATCATTGGCAATGTTGACGTACCACAACCATCTCTGTTGTGTTGCAGTTGTTTAATTTGTCCAACGTTACCAATGCTCCTCCACTCTTTAACAGTTAATAATAATTTCAGTATGATATTTGTTGTATATTAAGTTTGATTATTTGCAATATAATTACATTTCTACCAGGAGCAGAGCAATTCTACCAGGAGCAGAGCAACCTCAGTGATGGAAACCACAGAAGAGGGGAAGCTCAACAATGTGGAACATCAGACACTTATGGACTTCCTTCAAAACCTAACTGAGAAGTATGTTCTGTTTTCTTTGGTACTATCACACCTTCAAGGAAATAGGATCAAATTAGAAACGGATTAATCGGAAAAAAATGTTCAGTGCTAGAAAAGTTGTCACATTGCAATTTTGCCAAAACAACTGACACAAAGCAAGTATAACTTCACGATCAGGCAAATAATTAAATAAAAACAATTCTGCCACGCATCCTGATATGACAACATTTATAACAATATTGTTTTCAGGCAATGGAGGGGGATTCGTGAGGGCATGTTTGACCCGGTAAGATCATGTTACTGACAATTTAATTAGATTACCATGAAAACTCTTCCTAATGTTTAACCTTGTTCATAAGCTTTTGAAAGACGCACTATGCAACATTTTAAAACACTTCTTCTGTTTCTGGAATACAGCTGACAAAACAACAGCTTGCCGGCTTGTGTCTGAGGATTGTCCAGTTTTTATCGGACAAGCTGATGCAGATCATCATCCCAGGTCTTTACGAACTACTGGGCATCCAAGATGCTGCCTCCTCTCCATTGTCACAGAGATCTCTCACAGCGTCACTCACCAGTCTGTTAGACGATAAGACTAACACCAAGTCCCGCGTGAGATTTACTGAGGCTGGTGTACCTAAGAGGCCAGGCAGTCGAAAGTCTTACAATAGCTTTCGCATCCCGACTCCCTACCCTTCCTCCAACTGTATGGAGCAGGAAGAGGAAGAAGAGCAGGAATCACAACTTAAGTTCAAGGAGATTTACCTGACTAAGGGCAGTGGAAGCTACCTGCCCAAGGGGGCCATGAGGTATGTTCTTAAAGGGAAATTTAACAACTTCATATTCATCTCCAGCATCACCATATGTGAAAATTACACATTTCCATGCTTTGTAGTAAAAAAAAATATAGAGGGACGTAACTGTTTCCAATAGTGCTGAGAAATTAGTGCTTTTTGAGGTTGGTTTGGTTTCGATTCAAATATTTAAAAAATAATCACGGTTTTGGATTTCAATACTTTTTTTAGACATTGAATGCACTATGGATTATGTGTGTTGAATGCTGTAACAACACATAATAAAACAATGAATAAAAGTCCCATGATGGTAGTGACTGTCCATTACTGTTTATGACTTATCAACCATCATTTACTTTCTCATATAAAATATTTATTTGATGACTTTATTATTTCATTCCAAGTCATCAACTCATCTCTATAGAGCTGCTGCTTATCCTGTCTGACAAAATCACTATTTTAGTAGTTCTTCTAAGTAAATAAGACCTACTTTTATGACCGCTGAACACCAACTGTCAATCACTTAGATCATGTATTTCCAGGTAGAGAATCCTCGCAACGCAACTGCTTTTTATCTCTCTCATGCATTCTCTCATCCGTCTCAGTCAATGAGGTTTCCGTATCTGCTCCACACAGAGTGGACAAGTAAGTGGGCGTGCAATGGATTATGGGAATTAATTGCCATATTTTCTGTGCTAAACTATGTAGAATATTGGCCTGTTGGAAACTACAACTCCCTACTACATTGCATAGTTCGTGCTTGATTGATTTATCTCTACAGAAACTGAGCATCGAGCTCACAGAAGAAGAAAAAATTAACTTTATGGAATTCAAATAATTGAGCCGACGTCGGTTCAATTAGTTGTTTAAAAACCGAAAAATAACAAAAATGTTGGTTAAATGCTCAGCTCTAGATTCTAATGACATCATCAGTGTGCATCGTGTGATTTTAACCAATTATGAGTAGGCATTGCCTACTAATTGGTTGATGATGTCATAGAAAACACTTATCTTCCTCTTTCTTTTTTACTACAAAACATAGAAATGCCCGTTTTTCACATATGCTGATGTTGGGGTGGTGCTGGAGATGATGAATATGAAGTTGAAACATTTAGAAATTTCCCTTTAACATTTCTTCAAACTGCCTTGTATTTATGATTGTCCTTGAAGTTATTAGAAGTTACAGTATTTGAAGTTTATAGCAATTTGGATTTTTGTAGAGGATAGATATTGCCAGGATAGATAGATATCTACAGGCCAGTTTCAATACAAATGACTTATACAAAAAAAAACATTTAATTGGGCTTTAGAAATTAAGCAGTTAGGCTGACATCACACTAAGGTTTTTTCTCAGAGAAACAGCAGCGTTTTCCTCATTGTTTTCAATGGTGCAGATGTATTTGACACACTGAATGTGCATCACAGCCTTACATATTATTTGTTTGACTTTGATGATTTCTGTTTTTTTTTCCAAGGACTCTAACCTCTCTGTCTGATGTGCAGAAGAAAACAACCAACTCTGAGACGCTACAAGTCCTCTTAGGTGTCTCAGAGGACACCCTCGTCACCTGTGTGCAGGACAGCCTGCAAGGATCTCTCTCCAAACTTGCATGCATGTCCAATTCTCCATCTGGAAGTGCAGGCTCTATGATGCTAACCCCTGCTGTAATGGCAGAGTTGGCTAAAGATGTCAAGTCGGCCTTATCAGTGGTCGTTAAGAGTGCCTCCGCAAGTCAAACCTCTCTAGTGACACCGGTAAGGGGAGACTCACAGACCAAGGTGACTGAGAGCATGGTGAGAGAGCTGGCTGCTAAACTTGAAAAAGTTGACCAAGAGAGCAAGAGTCTAACAGGGCAAGTCATGACCACCATCTCTGACACAATGGTGGCTTTTGTTGACGAGAACAAACAGAATTTGCTGAAAGATCTGAAGGACAAGATCACGTTTTTGGCATCGCATGTTGGCTTCATTGAGGATCTTGATGCCCTGATAAGAAAATACGAGAGCAGCTACAATATTGGTGAATCTGGTTCCTCCTGCACGCTCACATCTAAGAGCATCCAAAAACTCTCCAGCCGGGAGTTTCAAACATCAGCAATACAAGCAGTGAGTGGAGTTCTTGCCAAAAAGTCAGTAGTTTGAGCTTTCCTAGTTCAGTCATTCAGTCTGAGTTAACAGGTGCTGTATCAGGTCAAACATTGTCTGGCATTGTAAAGACAGAGTCAATTCACCCAGTGGGCTCAGCAGCGTCAGTAGTTGTTAAGACTTTCGTGTCAGATATGAAGTCCTTGGCTGAATCTGAAGAGAGTCCCCAACAGAAGAGTGCCTGGTCTGCTGCTGTTCACATTTACCACAGCATCCAAAACAACTTGAAAGATTATTTCGGCAAGCTTCAGCGATGTGCCTTAAAGAGTATTGTCACATCTGATGACAACATCACAAATGCTGAGTTTAAGGAGACAGTTCCACTTCCTTGCTTAGACATGAAATATAGGCCCAGTAAGAGTGAGCCTCAGTTGCCAGAGTCCACTGGTGAAGTTACTTTACAAAGAGGCCTAAGTGAGAGCTCAAAACTTCTTTGGGCACAAACTGAGTCAGAAGAAAGCAAGCTCCTTCTGACAACTTGCACCAAAGAAGTCATCTCAGAGCTTCTGGTCTTGTACAACACTGAGATGTCAAAGGAGGACCCCCTGTACACTGTTGGAGAAAAAGGATCAGACTTCTCTATTGAGAGAGAAAATTTGTAGAGGGTGTTCTGGCTCAGCTTGGGGATATCTCCCATTCCAGGGCCTCATCACCAATAGTATGTGAGTTCCCCTGTCAAATTGAGGACAGCAGAAGTAAGGCCACAGCTTCTTTGACCAGTCTGTTAGATTGTATTAGAAAACTCTCAAGTGAGGAATTTAAGAGAAATGCCACTCAAGCAGTGAGTGAGTTCCTAGTTAAAAAGTCCACCAGTAGCTTAACTAGTGCAAAGCCTGCTTATTCTGTAGCATCCAGGTCTTGTTCCATTCAAAACCAGTACACATGGTCAAAGGATATTTGTGCGGATTCTGCTGCCTTTGGCATCATTGACACATTTGTGGAAGACCTGCAGAGCTCGGCGCAACCTGCAGAAGTAGAGGAGAGAGAACCTGACCTCCAGGAAAATGCACAAAAGCTACAGAGCAGGATCTGGTCTGCTACCACTAGTTTATATAACAATATTAAGAAGACATTAAAGGACTTCATCATTCATCAGCGGAGGTCAGACATGCTGAGCAGAATGTCTAGTCATATACCCACAGAGGACTCTGGACATCTTGGGACTAAGGAGCACATTTGTTTGGCAAGCCAGGACTTGAGGCAAGCTAGTAAGAGTGTGCCTCACTTGCGCAGTTTGAACCTTGAAGTGGCTCTACACAGGGGTGTCAGCGAGAGTTCAAAACTTCTCTGGACTGAAACAGACGAGGCTCTACTGACCAATAGTACCAAAGCATTTCAACAATCTTGACCTCATGCGAGGATCAGACATCAAATGCACCTTGCTTCTCCACAGTAGGAAAGAAAATATCTGATATGTCCCTTGAGGTCAACATGTTGGTAGGTGGTGTTCTGTCTCAGCTGAAGGACATCTCCTTGTCAAGGTCCCCAACACCATGTGAAGACATGTTTGAACGTCTCCAAGGTTCTCCTGAGCGAACCTCTCCAGTAAGTCTAGATTGCAGCACGGCTGCCTCCAAAGGCATTGCATCTTCCCACAGTCTTTCAACAAAGAGCCTCCAAAAACTCTCTAGTCATGAGTTCCAAACCAAAGCTGAGAAAGGAGTGAGTGAGGTCCTCTCTAGATCATTTAACATTGTGGAGGAAGGTACAACAGATAAGTACCTTCAGTCTGTATCTACATCCACCACATCTACTGATATTATACAAACCATGGTGAAAGACCAGCAGGAGCTCACCCAGACCACCCAATCATCTGACATGGTATCTGGAACCTCCCTGCTCACCACTGGACAGGTTTCTGAGAAAAGGATCTGGTCTGTTGCTCGTAACATCTACTACAGTCTGCAAAGTAAGATTACGGAGTTTCTCAGAAAAGATCTTCAAAGATCAGACACAACACTTGGTTCAATCCAAATCTTTACATATCAAAGTAGTCCTGCATCACAAAGAGCAAGTCTCGGCCATCTTGAGGTCAACCAGAGCAGTGTTACACCTGGTGGAAACGATGCCTGTGTGGACATTCCGCACAAATTACTACCTAAAACCACTGAGCTCTCAGGATCCATGCTGGAGGATATTGACACGATCCGTTGTAGGAGTGCTGACAGCCAAAATACAAGAAATACCTCTTCTTCACGCTCCTCCATCTCTCTAACACCTATTTCAAAATTAAGGCAGTCGAAATGGCACTTTGCCTTACCCGGGACTCCCATCCCCACTGAGTTTCCTGCTCAGATTGACTTTCCCATTGTTAGAAACACAATCATTGAGGACTTCTTTCACACAGAGGACTTACTTCCTGTAACCTTTGTGGACAAAGTCAGGCAAGCTGCTGGGGTGGTAGTGGACATTATGGTGGAAAGTGTTGAGAACACACAGGAAGATGGACAGGGTGCTTCACATCTTGACGACCTCCGATCTGCTGTTAGGAAATTGAGAAAAATCATTTCCACTTGGACCATCCACATTTTCAGCCATGAATTGGTGGATAAAGTGATAGCCCTTCAGGACAGCCACAGCACTCCACAGGTCTTAACATTGGAAGCAGCCAAAAGTGCTTCAGACTCCATTCTTTCAAGGCTGAAATGGGGAAAGGAACAATGTGCCATATCCAAGGAGCTCTCCTCTCAGCTTCTCCAGATATTTGCTGAAGAGACAGTGAAGGGCTTCCTGAGACAGTGGTCAGATGAGTATGAAAATATAAACTTTGATGTTTCAGTCCAGAACGATCCAAAGACTTCTACTTGCATGGTCATTCTTCAAATGATCACCAAAGCCACTGCTAAATGTTATTTTGAGTCCGCTACCAGCGTGGCCACCAGTGACATTGTAGAAGGCGTGTTTGATTTGGAAAGGGATACCATCAGCAGTACTGGAGAGCAGGTCCTCACCTTTAACACAAAGGTATAGTACACATACATCTTTCATGAATAACACTGCTGTTGACCTTTTATGAGATATATGATTCTTTGTGTCATGGCATTGCACTGCTTCTTTGCAATTGATATGCTGTACTTTAAGATATCGAACATTTTTCAGTTTGTTTTAATGTGCCTTTTCCCACCAACCAGGGTTCCAAGAAAGTTAGTAAGAACCTCTGTCCTCAAGAGTCTCTGGAGTACCAGCCTCAGAACATTTCCCCTACTGTGTACTTTACAGGTAAGCCCTGCTGTTGTTTAGGCTGCTGCTCAGTCAAGACTGAGACATTATCCCTTTACCATTCCACTAATTCATTTGGAAAGACATTGTACTCCTCTGAGTTGTTACCTATGACATACTGTACTGTGGGCTGGGTGGTAGCCTAGTGGGTTAAGAGGTTGGGCCAGTAACCGATAGGTTGCTGGTTCAGAATCCCTGAGTTCACGAGGCAAAATCTGTCAATGTGCTCTTGAGCTAGGCACTTCATCCTAATTGCTCCTTGTAAGTCTCTCTGGATAACAGTGTCTGATAAATGAGTAAAAATGTAAATTGATGGCATGATGGATGGTCTTTCGTTGCAGAGACGATGACAACATCTCATGGCTCCTTTTCTCCAGAGGGAATTTATGATATCGCATCGTCCTTCCCACATGAAGAGAAGAGTCGCAAACCCTCCCTTTTCACCAGATTGTCGAGATCCATCACGAAAGGCTTTCCCAGCCCATTCAAATCTTCAAGGAAAAACAAATTAATTAAATAAATTCCTCATTATAACAACGAGAGCATTCATTTGTTTAGATGAAAATCTAATCGTATTGGTCACATACGCCGAAAACAACTGTGAGATGCTTTATTACGAGCCCATTCCCAACAATGCAGAGTTAAAAAGTAAGAAAATATTTTCTAAATAGTAACACAATAACAATAACAAGGCTATATACAAGGAGTACCAGTACCGAGTCAATGTGCATGGGTGCGAGGTAGTTGAGGTAATACAGTATGTACATGTAGGTAAGGGTAAAAGTGACTATGCAATCAGCATAGATAATAAACACAGTAGCAGCAGCTAGTGTGAAAGTCGGTCAGTGTCACAGTGAATGTGTGGGTAGAGTGTAGTGAGTGTGCATCGAGCCAATTCAAGAGAGTCAGTGGAAAACAATTAGAAAAATACATCAATAACAAAGGGGGTTCAATAGTGCAGGTGGCCATTTAATGGCTTGGGGGTAAAGCTGTTCAGCAGTCTAATGGCTTGGGGGTAGAAGCTGTTCAGCAGTCTTAATGACTTGGGGGTAGAAGCTGTTCAGCAGTCTAATGACTTGGGGGTAGAAGCTGTTCAGCAGTCTAATGGCTTGGGGGTAGAAGCTGTTCAGCAGTCTAATGGCTTGGGGGTAGAAGCTGTTCAGCAGTCTAATGGCTTGGGGGTAGAAGCTGTTCAGCAGTCTAATGACTTGGGGGTAGAAGCTGTTCAGCAGTCTTATGGCTTGGGGGTAAAGCTGTTCAGCAGTCTAATGGCTTGGGGGTAGAAGCTGTTCAGCAGTCTAATGGCTTGGGGTAGGGGCAGTAATGGCTTGGGGGTAGAAGCTGTTCAGCAGTCTAATGGCTTGGGGGTAGAAGCTGTTCAGCAGTCTAATGGCTTGGGGGTAGAAGCTGTTCAGCAGTCTAATGGCTTGGGGGTAGAAGCTGTTCAGCAGTCTAATGGCTTGAAGCTGTTCAGCAGTCTAATGACTTGGGGGTAGAAGCTGTTCAGCAGTCTAATGGCTTGGGGGTAGAAGCTGTTCAGCAGTCTAATGGCTTGGGGGTAGAAGCTGTTCAGCAGTCTAATGGCTTGGGGGTAGAAGCTGTTCAGCAGTCTAATGGCTTGGGGTAGAAGCTGTTCAGCAGTCTGGTGGCTTGGGGGTAGAAGCTGTTCAGCAGTCTAATGGCTTGGGGTTTAGTTTATTGGGTAAATATTCTCTTCAACTCTTCTTGGACTGCACTGTTTGTTAAGGGCGTGTAAGTAAAGTATTTCACGGAAAGATCTACACTTGTTGTATTCAGCGCATGTGACAAATAAAGTTTGAGTTGATTTGATTTGACTATGTACCTTCTAAGCATGATGGTTGGCTCATGATTTGTTTGTACTGAAATCTATTCAGGGAGGATAAGGGTATATCATAGGCAGTGATGTAGTGGTAAAAACATTGACTGGTAAATGCTGATTGCCGTTCAGGATTAAAGAAGTAACGCTCCTCTACTTTCAATGCATCTTCCACAAAAGGTGGGAAAATGCTTGAACAAAATAAAATAAAAAGTGTGTAAACAGCTTTTACATGTGTTCCCCCCCACCACCACTGATTATAGGAGGCTTCTTCTGACAGTATTCACACCTTTCATAAGAAACCTCCAGAGAAATATTCATATTCACCGTAGCTGTCAGTTAAACTTGGACTAACCTGGCCAAGGCCAAACAGTATATGGCGTTTTCTCTGGGTGTGCGGTCGCAGTGGAGAGAAAAGGCCTCCAGTGAGGTGGTGAGGATCTGGGCGGAGTTTGGTGAGGCAAACACAGGTCTGAGATTGGTGTCTCTGGAAATGGGCGGGAGCGGGACTCTGCTCCTCCATTGGTTGCTGTTCTGATCCCCACTCTCATCCTCCTCACATCCCCTCTTCTTCTCTCTTTCATCCCTTGTGGCCACAGGGTGGAGCTTCGGTAGTTGAAGAGGTTTATCCTGGGATGCCAGGGCGCGGAGCGGGCAGGATACATGAGATGGGCAGTTGATGGGGATCAAACGTCGAGAGGCTGTGGACATCACCCTGATACCCGCCTTGGCCTCACTCCTCCTGGGCTTGGAGGACATCTTGGGGAGGGTGAAGCCGTCCACCAGGACCGTGTCGCCCACCCTGGTCCTGAACGGAGCCCTGTTGAGGCCCATGCAGTGCCTGGATGCTGCCCTCCTCTGCCCCAGCCTCACCCAGCCCTTTATCTGGAGGTATGTCCGCATGGGCAGGGCCATACCTGGGAGGACCACCACAGAGCACAGCTTGGTGGCCAGGTGACGCACACACTCCCTGTGGCCATACTGGAGGGCGATCCTCAGGGGGTCACGACCCTGGGGATCCCGACAGGGAAGGGTCAGAATGGGCGCTGCTGGCGATAAAGAGTTTGAGGATGGTGAGCTGGCCGCGCTCGATGGAGGCGACAGCGGGACACTTGGCGACGTCGGGGTGGGCCGTCTGGTGGCACCACTCACGGTAAGGGTGAACCCCCACCGGCTCAATGACACGCACCCCCCTCTCCAGCAGCCAGCCGGCCAGGTCCAGGTGGCCCAGAGAAGCAGCGATGTAGAGTGCCACCCGGAGCTGGAACCTGGAATAATACAGAATCAATGTATTTATAACACGGTTCAAGTTTTTTTTGTCAAGTTCACAAGATACAGTGGGTTATAAAACAGTACAGTAAAATGCTTACTTGCAAGCTCTTTCCCACAATGCAGTATTAAATATCAGGGTAAGAGAAAAAACGTATGAAGGAAAAAAACACGAGAATATAAGCTACATACAGGGTCAGTACTATCATTGTAAGCTATATACAGGGTCAGTACTATCATTGTAAGCTATATACAGGGTCAGTACTATCATTGTAAGCTATATA